>NC_058132.1:317068958-317082020 GCF_016433145.1 Gracilinanus agilis | reverse complement strand
TGGTTGGATATCAAACTTTCCATTTAGCCCTGGTCTTTTCTGTGCAAATACCTGGAATTCTTCAATTTTGTTGAATGCCCATACTTTCCCCTGGAAATATATAGTCAATTTTGATGGGCAGTTGATCCGTGGTTGCAGGCAGGGTCTTTCTGGGGTCTTTTGGCTCCTGAGGTCTGAGTTCTGTTTTTTTCCAAGGTCAAGCCCCCTGGTGGACCTCCTAGCTTGATCCTCTGCCAGAGGTTTCTTTACAAGTCTCAGGGCGCTGCTTCCACAGTAGTATACCTGTCTGCACTGGTTCCCCACTCAGGGTTTCAGAGCCTTAGCTCGCGGTTGTGTCTGCCTCCACCTGTGCCTCCAACTGCACCTGTACTCTGCTCCTGCGCTCTGTGCCCCGCGCCCACGCTCTGCGTCCTGCTCCCGCGCTCAGAGTTCGTGTGTGTTCTTTAGCTTTTTGGGGTCCTAAATCTTGCTCCTCTCAGGAACAGGCCCCAGAGCTGCCAATTACTCAATGGGTGCCCCAAACTTGCTCTATTTCTTTTTAGCTGGCTTTGGCATTATAGGTGGTGTGTGTGGAGGGGGTGGGGGTGGGGTGGTTGCTCAGCCCGCAATTTAGTGAGAGCTGTTTCACCCCTTTATAGCATGGAAATGCCCCGATTCCACATACCTTCCATGCTGTGCCCTGTTGTGGGGTTCCTCCGTTCATCTGGACTTGTTTTTATGTCCCCTTGAGGAGTTTTGTGTGTTTTGGTCAGGAGAGGTTAAGAGCTGCTTCTTACTCTGCAGCCATCTTAACCCGGAACCAAAAACATACTTTTTTACATAAATTGGAGTCATATTCTTCCACCAATGAACACAGGCAGAAATCTAGAAGTATGGTATATGAGTATTAAAACTCATGAACCTGGGACAACTTATATAAAATGTAAAAAAAAAAAAAAAGAAAGAAAAGAAAGAAACAGTCTATACCAAAGTCTTTAATAAACAGTACATAAGTCTATATCATGTTACCTAGTAGGTAAAATCATTTCTGTGCTATTTACTCTCTTTCTGATCTTCAGTTTTTCCACTTGGCAAAGTCAATTTTCATTTCATCTTTGGAATGTTAAAGTAATGTTAAGTTCTTTTAGCACACAAGTATCATTAGTAGGGTGCTGAAAAAGTGTTGCACCCTTTTAGTAAAAATATTTTCCCTTGTTTTCCTTTCCTTTCAAGTTATGGAGGGCAGTAAAGGAAATTTCTGAAAGCTTTCCCCTCTTATAGTATAGTTGTCACTAGAGATCAATAAATATGGAATCTCTTTAAAAGCAGAAGTTTGGGTTTTCTTCCAGTTAAATTCCAACCTCTTTAATACTATTTTCTAATTGAACAACTCCTCACTTCAGCTCCGTGACTTGCCTATATATACACTTTGCTCAAGCTTTTGTCTATTTCTGTTTTCTTGCTCTATCTCTTGACTTCTGACCATTTCTCTCTTTTTGGTTCCCTTCCACTACCTGTCTGTCTTTTTCTTCTCCCCCTCCACCCCAAAATGCCTCAAATCAGTGCCTTTTCATGAATAGTTATTCATTTCCTGTTTAGCATGTTGAACTTAAAAAAATCTACCTTTCATTAAGGTATAGAGGTTAGCATTCCTTATATAATTTCTCCATATTCCCAAAATGGTTATTTAATTTGTAGTCTCAGCTACAATTTTCAAACTTTTTAAAAGAATCGTATATAAAGGATCTGATTAACCACGCTGTACTACTGACATCTGAGTTGCCTCAGTTGCTTCACTCAGGAACTTTCCAGGAGGTCATCTCAGTAAATTTGTTTGAAGGGCAATTTTCTTTCAGGTCTTTATAATAGTCTATGTCTCTCCCAGAAGTATTTTTATCTAAAGGGTTTGTTTTCTTTAAGCTACTTTCATTAGCATCCTTAACACAAATCTTTCTTTTCTTTCCTTTTCAGTCATGGGAATTTCTATAAAACAAAGGAAAAATAAGTTATAATTCATTTCTCAGTTGTGATTTGCCTTAAAAAACAAATCATTTTGACAGAATATTTCAACTTACATGAATGAAGAGGAATTTCAAACTTTGAAGGCTATTGAGTGGCTGTTTAGGGTCCACTGCTTGACCAGCCCAGCACCAGCACTTAGAGATAAGGAAAACATAACTCCACTTGCTGCATCTATGACCAGATCTTTTCAAGTAAACTACACTGATGGAAAACATAAGATTGGTTTTTTTTTTTCTACCAATCGTGGAGCACTGATCCATATAATGTTTTAATGAACATTAGCACTTTACCTTGACATTCTTGAGTAAACTGGGAAACATATGGGGAAAAATTATGAAATAAACATAACTTTAAGCATTAAGCCTGAACTGAAGCATAACATTCTAATTTTCAGTAACTTCCCATTTTCTAATAGTTTCTATTAGGCACACACTATTGCTTCTGGAGTTTGGTTTTGGTGTGTGTTATTGTTGATGTTATTGTCTGATTAAATGTGCAATGCTGTGTTTGTAAAAATGTAAATCATCTGTTAACTTGATACCCTTTTGGCCAAGTTATCTTTCCTTTTCCTCCTTTCTTTTTAGTTGTTTCAGCCTCACAGACTACCAACTCTTATGACAGAGTGGCTGAAAAAAACATAAAAATGATATATGGTGAATGTACTTTTCAAGGTGTTACATACTCATCTGTGGCCCTTGTGAAGGAGTCTCTTGGTCATGGTACATGGTAAGTTAATGATATTTCATTAGTCTATGGTTATGAAAGCTTGAGAGAGGCAGTGGACCTGAAGTGTACAGACTATTTGAATGAAAGACCAGTTAAATTATTAAAGGTCTCTATTTTCCTTTTATATTAAAATGATTCTTCTCATGTTTTTAGAGCATGGATTTCTTTTTCTATCCCTTACTTTCTGCTTTAGAATAACCATTAATTGTGGGTTCCAAGACAGAAGAACAGTAAGGGCTAGGCATTTAGAGTTAAGTGCCTTCCCCAAGGTCACATAGCTAGGAAGTTTCTGAGGGCAGATTTGAAACCAGATACCTCTTGCCTCCATGTCTGGTGATCTACCCACTGAGCCACCTAGCTTTCCTGAGCATAGGCTTCTAATGTTTTCTTTTTTTCCCCTAGGAGATAGATAACTAGATCATACTTCTTTTTTTAAGATCCTTGCCCTCTGTCTTAGAACCAGTACTATGTATTGGTTCTAAGGCAGAAGAATAGTAAGGGCTAGGTAATGGGGGTTAAGTGACTTGCCCAGGGTCACACAGCTATAGCTCATACTTCTTACTTCCCTTTTAAATTTTTCCCTTTCATCTACCCACATTCTTCCCATTCTTAAAATCTCACTTCTGATTTAGTACCTTCTATGTAATATACTACAATATATTAATAATAATTTGACATTTGTATAGCATGAGATGATTTGCAAAGTTCCCTACAGATGTATAATCCTATGTGGTCATATTATTATTGCCATTTTATATGTAAAGAAAACTGAGACTAAGGCAGCTAGATGACTCAGTGGACAGAATGTTTAGCTTAAAATCAGGAAAACCTAAATTCAATCCTGGTCTCAGACACTTACTATTTCTGTGATGCTAGACAAGTCACTTAACCTGAATGCTTCATTTTCCTCAACTGTCAGCTGGGTATAATCATATCACCCCTGTCCCAGAGTTGCTATGAGGATCAAATGAAATAATATGTATAAAGTATTTAGCATAATATCTAGCATATAGTAGGACTTAATATATATTTGTTTCATTCCTTCATTCTTTATTTCCTTAAGTGATTTGTCCAAGACCACAGAGCTAATAAATATCTATGTCAAGATTTGAACTCAGTTCCTCTTTAATCATTGAAGCTTTCACACATTTTCTGTTCCTATTGACTCCAACAACATTTACAGTCCATACCGAAAAATTTACTACTTAATTATGCACTGTCATATTATTCATTTTTGCTTCATATGTTATTCCTGTTTTCCTGATTACAGAGTAAACTCTTCAAGGTCAGTGACTACACTTTCTAGTATTTGGTATTACTTCATGCAGCACTGGCCACATTGAAAGAGGTTAGTAAATACTTACCTGCTCATTGGTTGAGATAGTACCATCTTGAAGCCAAAAAACATTAAGCATTGCTTTACAGTCTTTGTGTGATAATGGGCAAATCACACATAACCTCTATAGACTTCAACTTCATCATCTGTAAAATGGGGATAATGTATGTACCCTCTATGTCTCATAGCACTGCTGGAGAGATAGAAATAGCATTCAAAGGTTATGACACATCCTTATCCTTATCATGATGACATGAAAGACAACTAACTAGCTACCTTTCTCGTAAATTATCCTGTGCTGGTCATTTTCATACACAGAATATTGGGCTGGATAAATCTTAAGCTCTCCTAAGTTCTGATCCTGCTAAGCTTTTACCATCTAGTAAGAGACATACACACATAGAAATACACTGAAGGCTAAATATGTTGTAATAGAAATGTATTTGACTTGGAACATCAGACTCAAGTTTAGACCCTATGTACTATTTGAATTTTGCAAATTACTTAACTTCTTTGATTCTCAAAAATTGGGTGGTCACTGTGAATTATGACTAGACTTCTTACATGATACCTTGAAAAAAATATATATCACTTTATTAAGGGAATAATGTGGTAAAAGCACTTGTGCTAAAGTCAGAAGAACTGTTTGAATTCCACACCTACCCCTTATTGACTATGTAATCATGAGTAAATCATTAATCTCTCTGAACTTCAGTTTAATCATCTATAAAAATGTACCACAATTCTATAACTCTCTATATCAGGAACACTAGAAAAAATCTTTTCTCCCTTTCATAGTGCATCTCTCATCTCTCAGTTATTTCTCAATCCCTTGCAACTCTTCTCTAAGTTACCAAAGATTTCTTAATTGCTAAACCCAATAGCATTGTCTTAGTCCTCACATCTCTTCACCTCTCTTTAAAGAGTGATAGTGTTTTATGCATTTTCTCCTCCTTTACATTTTCCTCATCTTCTTCATACATCTTCATTTTCTTATAACTATTCCTGCTTCTTCCTCTACCTATCTGACCACTATTTCTCCATCTCCTTTTCTGGATCAGCACCCCTAGCTTGTCTTTCTTGAAGCTCCTTTTTTTGTACTTCTCTTCTTATATATTTTATTTTATGGTGATCTCACTATCACTTATAAGTTCATTTATTACTTCTACAAAGCTGTCTGCCTAATCCGTCTATTCAGCTCTTATCAGCTAGGTGGCACAGTGGATAGAGCTGGCCCTGAGGTCAGGAAAACTCGAGTTAAAGCCAACTTCAGACACTTATTATCTATGTGACCCATGGCAAGTCACCTAACCTCTGTTGGCCTCAATTTCCTCAATATAAAGTGAAGACAAAAATAGCACCTTACCTGGTTGTTGTGAGGTTCAAATGAGAGGAGAATATATTTACAAAGCACCTAATACAAAGTCATGCCATATCAATGCTTATTCCTTTTTCTTCATTATTATTCTAAGCTTTATGTCTACATTGCCAATTACTTGATGAAATTCTCCTCATTGTATCATGGACATTTTAAACTCAACATCTAAAATGAATTTCATTTTTCCCCAATACTCATCACTACTCCTAACTTTGTTTTTCTTAAGTATATATAGATCCTTATAGTTATTCAGACTCATAAACTCAGTGTCATCTTGGCTAATCACTTTTCCTTTCCCCTCATGCTCAATCAGTTGCCAGATCTTATTAATTATATCTCCATAATGGTTCTTGCATGCATTCTCTTCATTCTGTTCACAGATCTACCACTATAGTTCAGGTCCTTATCACCAATGATCTGTACTTACAATAACTTCTCATTTGTTAACCCTATTTCTCATTTTTCTTCTCTAATATGTCTTTGTCACATCATTGCCAAAATAATTTTATCATACTTCAAGTCTGGCCATGTGACTTCTTTAATCAAAACTCTTTAGTGGTTCCCTAGTCCCTCCAGGATAATATATGAACTGCTTTGTTTGACAATTAAAACTCCTTACAATCAAACATATTTCACATGATTCATTCTCATTCTTCCTGTATACCAGCAAAATTGGCCAACCTGATGTTCATCATCTTTGATATTATATAGCCCACTTCCTTTTCTTTTTACCAAGTATCCTTTATGCCTAAAATGGTCTACCTCATTGCTCTTATCTATTGTAATTCCTTGTTTCTTTTGAGGCTCCTCTCTGGCTTGAGATCTTCCATGTTACCCATTTGTAAGTATCCCCTCATGAAAATTACTTTATATATACTTTGTACTTACCTATCTATATACCTGTTATATCCGTGATCACTCCCAGTTAACTGTAAATTCCTAGAGGGCAGGACTGTACCATTTTTATCACTGTAACTCTAGCTTCTAGCATAGTGATTTGCAAATAATAAACATTTAATGAATGCTTGTTTAATTAATAGAAAATTAGGATAAAAATGTTTTTACTCTTTACCTCATTGGAGCATTGTAGGGGAAAAAACTTGGTATTTTATAGCTTATATAAAGATGAATAAAAATAGCAATAAAATAGTAATTATAATAAGTATTATTATTTATCCTCAAAGCACTCTTATGAGATAGTTAAATGAGGTGTTTTTATTCTTGTTCTGCAGATAAAGAAGTCAAGGATGAATGATATTGAATGACACCCTCTTATCCTCTCAGCTGAGAATTGTGCCTTGTATTTCACTGCAATTTGCACAGATTTCCCTCTTCTCACTTTTGCCTCCTAATAATATCACTCAGATGCCTTCTACAAACCTCTCCTTTTTCACCTCTGTTTCACAAGAAGAGGTAGCCTTTCTCTATAAGAAGACAAACTTTTCTAAATGCACAAGTAATTCCATTGCATCTCCTTTTTTCCATTAGATGCTTCCTCTCCACTTTGTCTACCTGTGATGTCCCTATTGATTACATTTCCTTTATCCTCAAAAGAACAACAACAAAAAAGTTCTCTCACTTGCTCTATTTTGTTACCTCTATTTATTATCCCATATTTCTACATCTTTCTGTCGTTAACTCATTTAGAAGGCTTTTTATAATTATTGTCTGCACTTTCTTTCCTTTTATTCTCTTCTAAAAATTCTATAGTCTGACTTCTAATTTCATTACTGAACTGAAACAACTTTCTCTAAATTATCAGTGATCTCTTAATTGTCAGCTCTGGGCTTTTTACTAAATCTGCAAGCTTCTTGATTTCTCTGGAATATTTAACAATTAAGATTATCCTATTCTTTATACTCATCTGTTTCTGTGACACTTCTCTCTCCTAGTTTTTCTTCTATCAGTCTGAATACTCATTTCTATCTTCTTTGTACAAACCTTATCCACATCACTCTTGCTAACAGTAATAGTCTCCGAAGGCTCTGACTTGAGTCATCTTTTTCATCTATACTATTTCATTATGTATGCTCATCCTCTTCCATCTTGGCATATGACTTTCAGAATTAACTTGTAAAGCCCTCACTTCTCCGCTGACTTCTAATATCTTGCCTTCAACTGTCTATTGGACATCTCAAATTGCATATCCTCCATGTATCTTGCATTTAATATACTCAAAACTGAACTAATTAATTTTATTCCTCAAACTCTCCCCTCTTTATTACTTCCTTATTACTGTCAGGAACACTGCCAGTGTTTGATAAATCAAAATATCCAAGCTTTTGAGACAAAACTCACTATTTGAAAAAAACTTTTGGAAAAATTGGAAAATGGCATGGCAGAGATTAGGGACAGAACATCTCACACTGTATGCTGATAAAAGGTCAACACAGACACATGATTTAGACTTGAAAGACAGAATAGTTTACCTGTCAGATCAATAGATAATGGAAGAATTTGTGAATAAAAAAGGAGTGAGAACATTATAGGTTATAAAATGGATAACTTTGATTATAATAAATTAAAATTATTTTCATACAAAAAGCCCAATGCAGTCAAGATTAGAAAGAAAGTAGCAAGCTAGGAGGGGGGATTTACAATAGGTATTTTTGATAAAGGTCTCATTTATCAAATATGTAAATAATTAAGTCAAATAAACAAAAACAGGCATTCTCCAGTTGACAAATGGTTAAAGGATATGAACAGGCAGTTTTCAGATGAAGAAATCAGAACAACTTATAATCATATGAAAAAATGTAAATCATTATTGATTAGAGAAATGCAAATTAAAACAACTCAGAGGCACCACCTTATACCTAATGTATTGGACAATGTGACAGAAAAGGAAAATTATAAATCTTGGAGGAGATGTGGGGAAATCAGAACACTAATGTACTGTTGGTGGAGTTGTGATCTGATCCAATCATTCTGGAAGGCAATTATGACCAAAGGGTTCTAAAATTGTGCATATCCTTTGAACCATCTACTAGGTCTATATTCCAACAAGATTTAAAATAGGGAAAAGAATATATTTATATAGAAACATTTATTGCAACTCTTTTAGTGGTAACAAAGAATTGGAAATTGAGGGGCTATCCATCAATTGGAGAAGGACTGATCAAGTTGTGGTATATGATTTTAGTAGAATACTGTTGTGCTATAAGAAATGATAAGCAGAATAATTTTTGAAAAACTTTGACTAACATGAAGTAATGCAAATTGAAGTGAGCAAAACCAGAAGAACATTGCATATGATATCAGCAATATTTTTTAATTTTTAATTTTTATTTTTTAAACCCTTAACTTCTGTGTATTGGCTCCTAGGTGGAAGAGTGGTAAGGGTGGGCAATGGGGGTCAAGTGACTTGCCCAGGGTCACATAGCAAGGAAGTGTGTGGGGCCGGATTTGAACCTAGGACCTCCCGCCCCTAGGCCTGACTCTAAATCCACTGAGCTACCCAGCTGCCCCCTCAGCAATATTTTTTGATGAACAACTGGGAATAATGTAGTTATTCTCAGGAATACAATGATCCAACACAATCCAGGGATTCATGATGAAAAATGTCATCTGCCTTCAGAGAAAGAACTAGTGGAGTCTGATGCAGACTGAAACATAAGATATTTCACTCCCTTTCTTTTTAAAAAAATTGAGGTCTCTTTCAAAAGATGACTAATATGAAAAAATGTTTTACGTGATTTTATGGGTAAAATCTATATCAAATTGCTTACCATCTCAGGGAGTGGAGAGAGGTAGTAGTGAGGAAGTGAGGACGGTAAGAAGGGAGAGAATTTAGGACTCAAAATTAAAAAAAATAATAATGTCAAAATTGTTTTTACAGGTAATTCAGGAAAAATAAAATATTTTTTTAAAGAGAATCACCATATTCCCAGTTACTTAGGCTGGCATCCTTTCCTTCTCGTTCTCACACTGGCCCCCATTCCCCATTTCTAATCATCTAGTTGCAGGGTCCTGTTGGTTCTAACTTTGTAGCATTTCTCCTTTGTTCCTCTTTCTCTCCTCTGATGCTACTATTCCCTTGGTTTAGGCTCTCATCAACTCATGCCTGGACCATTGGGATAGTCTTCTGTTTGGTCTTTCCAAGTCTTTCCCCACTCCAGTCTATCCTCCACTCAGCTGTTAAAGGACAGATCTGACCAAGTCAGGGTTCTCTGATTCAATAAATAGTAAAGGTTCTCTATTACCTCAATGATTAAATATAAAATCTTTTGCTTGGCTTTTTAAAAAATTGATCAACTGATTTGTTAATTAATTAATTTGTTTGTTACACTAAAATTCCCAGGTAACTCTCTCTTTCTCTCTCCTCCCTGCAAGAGAAATTTTATCAAAATGCAACCCCGCCCCCAGGCATACACACACACAAACACACACAATTATACCTTGCTTATTTCTCTTTGTCAGTTCTTTCTCTGAACATGGACAGGCACAAGTCATTCTTCAAACAATATTTATTTTGAAGAATATAATGCATCCTTGGTTCTGCTAGTTTCACTCTTCATAATTTCATGTAGGTCTTTCAATGCTTTAAAAATAACCTGGCCATCATTTCTTATGGCACAGTAGTATTCCATCACAATCATATAGCACAACTTGTTTAGCCATTCCCTGATTGATGGGTATCCTGTTTGGCTTTTATAGTCCTTTATAATCTGCCTCCTTGTTATCTTTTTCAGTGTTCTTATACCTTAGTCCCCTTCACATATTCCATGATATATAGTGACACTCACCTCCCTGCTCTTCCTCACACAAAACTCTCCAACTCCTAACTGCATTTTCAGTAGTCGTCCCTATTGACTGGAATTCTCTTTCCTCATCTCCATTTACTGACTTCTTTCAAGTCCCAGCTAAAAGCCCACTTTATTCAAGAAACCTTTTCCAGTTCCTCTTAATTCTAGGACCTACATTTATCTCCAATTTATTGTCTTTTTTTGCTTTCATAGTCGGCTGTATATCATCTCTCCCATTAAACTCTGAGTTCCCTTATAGCAAGGACTATATTTTTAAAACTTTTTTTCTATCCCCAATGCTTAGCAGAGTGCCTAGCACATAATAAGTATTTAATATATATATTTAAACTTGACTTCCTTAAAAGCACTCAGCAAATCAATGGCAGAACCAAGAAGAGAAAGCAGGACTTTAGAGTCTCTGGGTCACTTACTGCTATATAATCCTACATGTCATACTTAAAAAACAAAACAAAACTAAACTAAAACAACCCTTATCTTCTGTCTTAGAAGATGAATTCCAAGGCAGAAGAGTGGTAATGCTAAGCCATTCAGGTTAAATGGCTAGGCTAGAGTCACATAGCTAGAATGTGTCTGAAGTCGAATTTGAACCCAGGACTTCCTTTCTTTAGGCCTAGGTCTCTGTCCACTGAGCAACCTAGTTGCTCTGTGCTACCTATCTAAGTTATCAGTTCATTTGGATTCCTAATCCTTTGATGATTTGAGATTTACATTCATTTTTCCTAATTATATCAAAAGAACCATTGGCTTATTTCCCTGAGTTTTAAGCCTTCTGTCCAGTGATTTGGAGTCCCTTAGATCCAGTTTAAACATTCAAGATTGTAACACCATACATATAAAACCATTTGAAATTCAATCACAAATCTATCTGTAAGTTCTCATTGAACTATGCAATGAGAGCTATTGCTTTGGCTTATAAGCTTTTCTGAAATTGGGCACCATAGCATCCATATATTCTATTTAGCTACAAAGACCTTGGCAAGTTATTAGTGTCTTCTCCCTCCCAAGTGAGAAAAGAATAATATCAAGAAAATTATTTTAATCAATTACTTTATGATTAACATTCCTTGTTGTAAAGAGCTTTAGATAAAGCTTTTAATTTCCAAGACCATTTCTGGAAATAATTTTTGATCAACGTCTCCCTAGATCCCAGAAGATTCCAAGTCTTTCCATTTGTCATTTACTATAAAGCCTAGCTCTTATTGTGATAATTGCTGATTAAAAGGAGGCCACCTCACCCATAACTTCATTATTGCCCTGTTAGTGGGGGAAATGTATGGTAAGCCAATGAACTGAAAGCAAGCCAAAGCAAATTTATGACATAGGATACTGTATTGATTTTGATGGGAACAAAAGCAGAGAAGGTCAATAGTATGGCATTCAAAGCTATTACAGAGTGGGAGAGAGGACTAAATCAAAATGAGTGATTACATTTTTTTAGCCATTTTATGCTATGTTCTAGCAGCCTCATAAATGATCCCATATTATCACGTCAGAACTTTGTAGTAAAAATGCACAAAGACCATGGTAGAAAATTCAGTTCTGGGCAGATTAACTATTGAATAATAAACCATGTGGAGAGTTTATTGTTTTAATTATGGAGACAGCTCAATGATGTATGGGATATGCAGTTTAAAAAAGCATATATGGTAAATTTTAGGAGTTTTCTTTCCCTAGCAACTACTCTCTTATGAGATAGGCTGACCTTCTCATGATGCCCTTGTACCTCTACCTTGTTCTCAGATGCTACACAATAAAGTTCAGCATCAAAATTTGGGTCAGAGTTGAATTATGATGAGCCCTGAAGTAGAAAAGAGTATAGAAGCAAAAGGGCCACCTGTCCCCTTTAAAATATGACTATGGCTATAAAACAATGTAAGAATTAATTGCCGATTAAATTTTCCATTTTTTTTTTTCAAAAACTTCCCTTGTGTAGGTTCCTAGCTTACATTTTTATCTGCTGACCCTGACTTTTGGAATGAATAGACCTCAAATTGAAAAGGACCCCAAAGATCTTCTAGTCTGACACTCTTATTTTTATAGTATAGGAAGCTGAGTCATAATGGTGAAATGGCTTTTCTGAGGTCACATAGCATATCAGTGGCAGAGTTGGTACTTGAATCCATGTCTACTGAACTCCCTGAATAGTGTTCTCACAGCTATCTCTTTAGCCATGCACTTTTTTCAGATTACAACTGGAAATTGAGTCAGAGAAAAGAAGAAAACTCAGTTTTCTTTGTTGAATAATGGTATCTGAGATAGAGGTTGTAAAAAGGAAAAGAACTTAAACATTTAGAATTTTTCTGAGCTTTCAGGAAATATTTATTACTTCATATCAGGATGAGGGGAATCACTGATTTACTTAACCTGCCACATCATGGTGTTGATATTTAATTATTGCCATGCCCAGCAGTATATGTTGATTTCCCCAGAAGTGTCTAGGAATGATTTAGGGCAAGTCCAGTATAACAGCATTGATCTTTCACCCCATGCCTCTGTTTCTTTCAGATCAATGCTTTCCCTCTCTTGAGCACTATAATATCTAGGAAGCAGAGAGGATCAATCCTTTTGGAACTGGACTCTGTGCTTTGTGATCTTTTAATGTTTTTTGGCTCTTTATCAGTTTAGATTTTTGTGGTAGTCCCTAAAGACATTAATAATTTCCTCAAAGACTCTGTTTGCAATTCTAGTACCTATGTAAGTGGTCCAATCTTGTCTTATGGTGCAGATTGCTTAAAGATATTAAAAATTCCACGACAGAGTCAATTATAACTTCTTGTATAAAAATAACCATATAATTTCTCTTTTTCTTTCTTGTTGTTGTTGTTGTTGTTGTTGTTGTTGTTGTTGTTGTTGTT
>NC_058132.1:316963020-317063990 GCF_016433145.1 Gracilinanus agilis | reverse complement strand
TTTCTCTCTCTCTCTCTCTCTCTCTCTCTCTCTCTCTCTCTCTCTCTCTCTCTCTCTCTCTCTCTCTCTCTCTTTCTCTCTCTCTCTCTCTCTCCATACACTGAGGGTCTCAAGAGTCTGAACTTCTTCCATGTAGAAGGGAGAGAAGTATATACATTCTGGCCTATGTGATCTTTTTAAAAAATAATGAATTTTAATGTTTTTTCCAGAATACATGTCAATGCAATTTTTATAACTTAATGTCTAGGGAAAAGGGAGCAAAGACTATTAGTTGAAGAATCAGAAAAACTGTCATGTAGAAGATAGTAGCTGAGTCAAGCTATGAAAGAAGAAGAGACTGATGAGCAGAGATGAGGAGATATGAATTCTATGCATGTGGGGCAGTATGTACAAAAGCAGGAAAGTATGAGATGATATGCCATATATGAGAAAGAATAGGCAGGCCAGTTTGGCAGGACTGCAAAATGCATGATGAGTAGTAATATGTAATATGTTTACACAAGCAGACTATGATTAATTTTAAATGCCAAATAAGCTGCTTTGCATTTTATTCTTGGGGGAACAGTTTTTGAAGCCGAAGGGTCACATGATCAAATCTTTCTTTTAAGAGACTCATTTTCCACAGATTTATGGACCATATATTAGAAAACAGAAAAGTTAGTGATAAGAAGAACAATGAAGAAAGACCAATGATGAATTAACTGCAATAAAATTTTATGAGGTCATGAACTGCCATGGTGGACATATTAGTAAAAATGAATTTATAAATCCAAGACAGATTGTGGAATTACAAATGGCAAGACCTGGCCACGAATTAGATACATGAACATAAAAGAAAGTGAAAATTGAAGGCTCAAGATTGATACCAAAGTTGTGAACCTCGATGATCAAAAGGATACAGATGCTTCCAACAGAAATAAGAGCATTCAGAAGAAATATAGATTTGAAAGGAAAATAATGGGTTTTATTTTGGACATGTTGAGTTTGAGATACTTGTGGAATATCCTGTTTGACATGTTTATTAGAGCAGCTGATGATGTAGAAATGGAGCTCTTCAGAGAAACCAAACCTGGATATCTAGATCTGAGAAGCACCTGCATAGAAATGATCTTTGAAACCATAGAATCTGCTAAAAATGCCAAGAATAGATAAAGAAAAAAAGAGGAGAAACAATAGAATTGATTCTTGGGGCTCATCCACAACTAGAAAGTTGGTCATATATGATAATGTTCAAAAATCAATCAGGTTATGATATATTGATATAATGGAATAATACTATTGTGCTCTTAAAAAAAGAAATGGTTTCAGAGAAACCCAAGAAATCCTCTATAAACTGGAATAGAATGAATTGAACTAGGAAAACAATTTATTCTCTACACATTTATCAAAAGGGATAACTTTGAAAAGCTTGGGAATTCTGACCAGTGAGATGATCACTCATGATCCCAGAAGATCATTGATGCTATTCACCTCCTGACAGAGAAGTGGTAGATTAAATATACAGCATAAGGTAAAAATTGTTGGAGATAGTGTGAAATTTCTTTTAATTTGGCTATGAATATTTATTGCAGAGGATTTGGTTTTTCTTCTGTAATGAGGAAAGTGAAACAGAGAAAATAAATGTTTGATAATTGAAAAAAAATAAGAAAAAGAATGAGGATTGGTCAGATAGGCAAGAGGAGAAATGAGAGAAAAGTGACAGAAAAATTCAGAGAGGAGAAATTATCTATGAGGAGAAAGTGGCAAGTAATGTTGAAATCTTTGGTAATGTGATAAAAGTTTTGAATGGCTAAAAAATTCATCATACTTAAAAATTAAGAGATCATTTGGTAATATTAATGCGGCTAGTTTCAGTGTAGTAATAATCAGAATCCAGATTCCCAGGGTTGAGGAATGAGGAAAGAAAGTGGAAGCAACAAAAATAAACAACTTTTCCTAGGAGTGTGGCTATAAAAGAGAAATATTGAAATATAACTTCTTATGAAGGGTAAAGGGTAACTAGATGGTGCACTGGACAGAGTAGGGGTCCTAGAGTTAGGAAGACCTGAGTTCAAATCCAGTCTTAGATACTTATTAGCTGCGTCATCCTAGACAAATAATTTCACCATATTTGCCTTAGTTTACTCACCTGTAAAATGAGCTCAAAGAGGAAATGACAAACTACTCCACTACTTCTCCCAATAAAATCCCGAATGGGGGTCACAAAGGGTTGGACACAGCTTAAACAACTGAACAACAGGAAGGGTCAATGAAGGAGTTTTAAGCAACAATAAGAATCAAGAATTGTTTTTTTAATAGCAGGTAAAGAACTAGTGAATACATATTGAAGACATATGCATGTCTGTATGTGTAACTTAGGCAACCTTCTAGAAGAAGAAAAAAAGAATTGGATCAGTTTAAAGAGTTTCTTCCTGGCAGGTGAAGAGAAGGTTTCAATGAAAGGAGAAGAGACTGGATAGGGCAGTCACATTGAGAGGGTTAGAGGTTTAAAATATGTCAGAAGGAGAAACTAAAATTGTGACCTTTATTTTGTCAGGAATCAAAGTCCTTATTTAAGAGAGATAGGAGAAGAGTGATGTGGAACACTTAAAATCAAAAGGTTTTTTTTTTTTTTTTGTTTAAGTCTCTGTGGGGAACTCAGTAGGGACAAAAATGGAAGAGTAAAACTTTCTTTACAGCATTCATTACATACATTCTTTTTGAGATCAGTGAATACAAATTTATAGTTGACTCAGTCAATATGGTTATGTGATTTCCTCATTCATCATTCATCAGATTCTGAGTAGGGACAGAGAAAGCAAGTAGTGAAAATGATATGAGATTGTGGTTTGGGGTTGATATGTGTGAGCATTCATTGTGCAAGGGCAAGGGATTCATGAGGACAGAATGTTTTAAAGTTCACTAGTCCACAAAGAGGAGTCATACTTCTTGTTTCTCATTGCCACTTCTAGACTCTTTCTTTGCTACTATGGCCCAGGATCCTCTTTTCCTTAGAGATCCACTCTATCCAGTTGCATACTCATAGGTATCTAGATGTTTGGCAGGTACATACTAGCCTTTATCTCTGTATATGAATGAAGTAAAGTTAAGGTATGTAGTCATGAAAGTTAGAGAGATTGATGTGCTTGGAGGCCAGAGTATTTGAGGTTAAATCAACATATAAGTGTCCTGAAAAATAAAGAGAAGGGTTGAGGTAGAGAAAAAGATGGTGATCCAGGTATAGAACTCCTTGAAAGAGATGGGAGAATGACTTAGAGGCTAGTATGTAACTGCCAAACATCTAGATACCTATGGGTATGTAAGAAAGACAAAGACTAAACTAATATTTACATTTTTCTCTATGAAATAAGGGTTTTCTAATGAGTAATGGAAAGAAAAATGAGAGAGGGGAGGCTAAAAATAGTTATTTTTATGTCAGAAGCATCTACTCACCTAAAAACTACTTGAATATAATGGTCCTAAATCAATTCTACCTGTTCATTAAAGCAAATTTGACAAAGCCTATTATCGAGGAATACATTCTACCACCTCCTATCCTCTATATGAGTAATTGTTAGGGATGAGAATTGGGGCTAAATCTGAGATTTCATTTTCTAGGAAATTTTATGATGAAGACACTCTTGCCCTGATGCAGGTCAGAACCTTCTCTATAACTTAGAGTTGTAAGTTATTGTACAAAAGTAAAAGTGATAAAACTATTAAGGTATTCTCTGTCAGAATTGTCACCATTTAAAATGTATTCTCCCCCAGCAATCTGAGTTAATGATGTATGATCATATTAACTAAATATTAATTCCAAAGATATACATTGTTTCTTGAAACTTTATTCAATGAGGTGACCCAAATAATAGTTGTGTTCTTTCTTCAATAATTATTGGCTATTTGAAACCTTTCCTTCCATCTCCTGTGCACTTGTAAATTATGGAATTTTGCTTGGATACAATATTTGTCCACCCTGCCAAGATCCATGGGAATTCTGCAAAGATTCCTTCTTTAACTCTTCAAAGTTTATCTTAATATAGTGTCTTTGGCTTACAGAGACCTTGAAGCAATGAATAAATGAGTTGCTGAACTGAATGTTGCATTCACATACTCTTCCCCATTTATACTGGATGGTAAATCCAGTTTCCCTTTTGCTTATTCTTAACATCTATCTCAACTTTTTCTCAAAGAGTTCAGCCTAGGATTTCTACCTCCCTTATCATAGGATCCCAAACTCATCATTCTAAAGCTGCAAAGGAATTTTGTTGCCAATGAATATGACACCTACATTTTACATTCTGAAACAGAATGGTTAATTAACTTGTCTGTTTTCAAAGAGCTAAAAAAGTATGAAGCAGGATTTGGACCCAGGGTTTCCCTTCCCATTCCAACTTTCATTGATCAGTTCCTCTGAAAAAAAACCCAAAGCAATTCCAATATATATCACACAATTAAAATTATACCTCACATACTTTTTATTTCCAACTCTTCATGAACAATTGATATGATTGTAAGAGGCCTAAAAGTGAATGGTTTGTTCCTCATATCTTGAAGTGAATGTAGCCATATTGTCTCTAAGACTTCATATAATTAGTGGAGGGAGAAACAAAAACAAAAAAGCAAAACATAATATCTCTGGGGAAAAAATAATCACTTAAACCAGTTGGGTATCCTGCATGAAGAACTGAAAATTAACTGATTGAACTTAAATTATTTCTTCATTTGACTTTGGTCTTATCATGTATAAAGATGTACTTCTAGATGTCTGGTAATTAAATATGATCTATTCTGCTTCAAACGTTTTTATTTATTTATTTATTTCCTTACAGAGGACTTACTAAAGGATGTTTTCTCATGGTCCTACATGGCATCCCAATTGGGATTTCACCCAACCAAGGAAAAAAATCAAAATCTCATGAATAAATGAATATAAATGAGAGTAAGTCACAGGGGAAGGCATAAATATTTGTAATTATTTGTCAAAGAAACAGGAAGGCAAGGAAAATCTACAAATTGTCTACAATTACTGCAGAAAGAGCACTTGATAATTATTTGATCATTTCATTGGATAGCTGAACAAAGAGAAAGATGACTGCTTTAGTCATTAAACTCAAGGAGAAGGTATATTTCACTTTTGAGGTTGTACAGGGATATCAATGAACAGATTAAAAAGCCTATTTAATTGTTGGTATGTGCCCTACACTATGTCAAATGTTGATGTTTGGAAAAGTAACAATAAAACTCCCTATTCTCAGGGTAGTTAAATTCTATTGAAGGAGAAACATGTGCATGAAGAAATATTCTATACTAAATATATATAATGTTGTTTCTTTTTTTGGTGTTTTTTTTATTGTATTGAGGAGAGGGCACTTGCAACTGGGGAAATCAGGAAAAGTTCTTTATAGGTTTCACTTTAATGAAGCTGTGAAGGAAACAAAGGTTTCTAAGGAGTAAGGCTCATGTAGAAGTGCATTCTATGTTTATAGACATCCATTTCTTAAGGAGATAGATTATGTTGTGTGAAGAATAGCAAAGGGCATTTTGGCTACCCATAGAGTGAGGAAGATGGAATAGTTTTAAAGTAAGGTTGCAAAGGTAGGTAGAGCATAGGTCTTGAAGCACTTTATTTATTTATTTATTTATTTGTTTATTTTGAAAACCCTTATCTTCTGCCTTGGAGCCAGCTCCAAGGCAGAAGAGTGGTAAGGGTAGGCAATGGGGGTCAAGTGACTTGCCCAGGGTCACACAGCTGGGAAGTGTCTGAGGCCAGATTTGAACCTAGGACCTCTGGTCTCTAGGCCTGGCTCTCAATCCACTGAGCTACCCAGCTGCTCCCCTTGAAGGACTTTAAAAGATAAATAGAGGAGTTTATGTTTAATCCTAAATCCAATAGTGAGACATGGCAAAATTTTGTGGTCATACTTGCACTTTAAGAAAATTACTTTGACAACTGTTTGGTGATTATATTGAAGAGAAGGATGATTGAAATTTTGCTAGTGGCCTTTGAAAGTTATCACTTTATTCATTTCAAAAGTGCAAGGTATCTATCTATCTATCTATCTATCTATCTATCTATTTATCTATCTATATATATATATATATGAGACATTAAAATAATCCATTTGTAATTTCTTTATTATGGCTCAACTTTTCAACTCCAGAGAGAGGTTGAAACTTGCATTTAAGGTGACATAGGAAATAATTGAATTAATACGTAAAGAAAATCCTTTCTAGTTAATGTGGTTTTCTTTCAGCCCCAGGTTATTAGATATTCTATGAAAATAACTCTTTTCCATACCTTTCTTAAAATTGTAAGTGAAGAATATATGACTGGCTTATTCTTTTTTCTCTTTCAAATTTAATTTTCAGTTCTTTAAGATGATCACCTGAGGGAGTGGTTAACAATTGTTTTCATTATTTCTAAGATAACAAGCTGAGGAAATGGTTTCCAAGGTTTCCTATATGGGTGTGTAATTTTATTTTGACATAGAAGTACCTTTTCCTCCTCTCCACTTTTACTGAGTAATGCAAGAATGAGCTATTTCCTTCTTACTTTTGTACCAAAGGAGAGGGATAGATAAGTAGAAACAAGAATCTAAATATTCTGGTACTTACCTGGTTTGTTTTGCTCAAGATCTATTCTTTGCTTTGATCCAAAGCATAAGAAGAAAAACTGATGACTCATTTCTTAGACTTCTTTTCTCAATAGTTACTAAAATTAGATAGTATGATGATTCTAGCAGTTCCTATGAGCATCACTGATATTATCAGAAGCATCCCAGAAAATATTACCAAAGGCTATGAGGGCTTGGGCAAGAGAAAGTGAAGAAAGATTCATCAAACTACATACCAATGAGCTTGAATTAAATTACTTGAAGGTGGGGTGGGCGGGAACAAGCTAGGATGTATAAATAAAAGCTTGTTTCTATGCTCTTTGAAAGTTGGGAAGTGATCTCTAAGAGCCAGCATGACTTCATTAGAAGCAACTCTTATCAGTGTAACCTCATTTCAATTTATACAGGGTTGTAAGAATAGTAGATTAAGGTAATAAAATTAAATGAGACTGCTCTACACATTCTAAATGAAACCTTGTTTAAGAGAAAATCTACAAGTAAAAGGACCTACATCCAGCAAGCTGGGGAAAGCCCTACCTGGCTAAGGCTTCTTGAAAGGGACTAATGAGTTCAAGTTCCCAGGACCAGATAAACTATGTGTCAGTGTATTGAAAAATAAGTATAATATCAATATGTTCTTTTTGAGCCATTCATAGTGATTGCATGATTGGAATTAGGTAAATATAACCCTACTTTTCATAGGCATGAAAGTCAATTTTTCAAAATATAGACTAGTGAATTTAAATTAAATTGCTGTAAAAATTCTAGAATTAGCCATTAAAGATAGAAAGCTAAGCACTTGACCACAAGTTCCAAATGGTTTTATCAAAAGCAAGTCATGTCAGACAACTAAAATTTTTTTTGACAATTATAAGAATTCTAAACCAAGAGAATACTCTGTTATTTTTTAAAATTATGAAGGCTGATATTATGAGGAAAACTAATATTTTATTTAGGCCCATATTGATAGAATAAAATCAACCACGTAGCTGTAAAAAATTCAAATTTCCTCCTCAGCCATTACGTTCTGTACCTTCCCTACTCCTCTACGTCCCCAGGGAGAGCGCTCAGTTAGCAAAGAGGAAGTCAAATGTGACTTCCCAATATTTAAAGTTGGGCTTTACCTTGAAGACATCATCCAAAACAGGAAACCTGTTGGACCATGGAAAATGTAGTTTCGAAGTCCCCCACATGTCCACAGGAAGTTTGTCATATATCTACATATCTTGAGGCTTAATACTTCTAAACAGAACCCCAGAAATTCTAAATAACAATTACCCGCCTGAGATCAGGTGAAAAAGACTGGTCTTTTTTTTGCAGATCTTAAACTATAGTCAACTTCTAAATTACTGAAAATTGGGGATAAAAGAAAAGAGGATAAAAGCTAGCCACATTAACAAAAAGCCAATTTGGGGCAGTCCCCTATTGGCATAAGAGTGTACATTCAAAACAAATGCATTCAACTCATTCAACTCCCCATAGTTCAATCAACTGCACCCCAAAGTTCAAATTTGGATCTTCATAATCCAGTGAAGGCTCTACAGGTATATTCATGGTGTGGGGAGATGGCACAATCCTTATCCTGAAATTACTCTCAAAGAATTTAAACATTACATTATAGATTATAAAATATACATTTTCTTCTGAGAATCATACATTATTCCCCTGAGATTACTTTCTCCCTTTTATTTCCCTTTTATCTCTGAATTATTGTAAACTTTAATTTGATTATGTTTTCATGATCCGCTGGAGAGATTTGTCTCCCAAAGGATCACAGAGGGGAATGTAAAGTTGAAAAAGACCTTGTACCCCTTTAAACTACATTACCCAAACTCCCTTTCACCATACCCATAATTCCTTAAGCCTTTTCCTATTGGTTGTGGGTTTTGCGGGCTATTTTGAGATGGTTGTTGTGGGTGTGGTGAAGGGGCTTTTTGGAGAGGAGGCGGAATTGTAAGGGTGAGTTGGGACCCTTTCCCTGTGCTTTTAATAAAATCCTTATAAATATCATATTTTGGAGGCATTGAATATTAATTTTAAAACTTACAACTGTCATTTTAATATTGCTACATTTCAATTGGACATTTGAGAAAATTTTCTGAATATTTTTATGAATAAGAAAGATATGGGTTATATATAAAACTGCAAGTAGATTTGGAATGCTCAAATACCTGGAGGCAAGGTAGACTTCACTGGATTGATGTTTCAAGCATCATCTAGGATATTTCTAGTAGAGGGTTAAAGGCATTTATGTTCTTCATCTTTTTTTTCTCTGATCACACTGAAGCCTTTGATTAGGCTATAGCTTTAGTGTTTAAAGAATTTGAGTATGACACTAAGGTAGAAAGGATAATAATCCCTTGAATGACATTCTGATTCAAAGACATAGAATGAAGATCTGTATCTAATAAAATATGTTTAATAGGCATGAATAAAAATAATTAGATTGAATCTAAAAATTTACTGTACAATTGTAATGAAGTTTATGTGCAAAAGACAAAGAAGTTTAAATAAACTATGGGATCAGTATGATTCAAGTGTGAGAAAATAAATGATTGCAGGCCAAAACATTCAAATTTTCAAAACAAGAAATAAAATCTTAAACAACTGAATCACAGCAAGTAAAACCAAATATTCCAACAAGAAGTAGGAAAGGGGAAAAATACTCTGATCCCATAGGCCAGTGATTTTTAAAGAGGGGGCCAAAGGAAAGGAAATGCTCATCTGTCAGTCTGTTTCTAAGGCAACTCTTTCAAAGTTTCATTGTAT
The DNA here is from genome assembly GCF_016433145.1 of Gracilinanus agilis. Lineage (NCBI taxonomy): Eukaryota > Metazoa > Chordata > Mammalia > Didelphimorphia > Didelphidae > Gracilinanus > Gracilinanus agilis. The sequence goes on along the minus strand of NC_058132.1, from coordinate 317,054,625 downwards.
TGTATCCTACTCATTGTATTCATCAGATTAAGAATAATGTCCCTTGGCCAGATAGAACATTTCAGAGGGCTGCATCTGGCCTGTGGCTGTAGTTTGCCCATCACTACCATAGAGCCATATTGATGAACCTATGGAACATGAGTGTACCAGAGGGGGCTTCTCCCTTTCTCCTTTCCATGGGCACCTGAGGACATTTCTCTCATCACCCACACTTCTGTCCAGCAGCCCAATGGGAATGCTTCCTCCCTCCCCTTTCTGGGGTAAAATGGTGACATAGTGGGGGAGGCAGACTCACATGTGGTGTGAGGTTGTAGTTTGGGCACCCAGTCACTAAGGTTTCTAAAAGATTCACCATCACTACTAAATTTACTGGCTAATTCTATCAATTTTTAATTCTTAATAGCACAGAATAGCAATTCTTAATAGCACAGAACTAAAGCAATCCAAACTGCTTTTAAGAGTAATTTTCTAATGATTATTCTTTTTAAAATTGATAGAATTAGCCAGTAAATTTAGTAGTGATGGTGAGAAATATATTCCTCAGAGATGAGAAATATAACATACATACATATATTATAATAAACATTAGCTAGTCAATTAATATTAGTATGTCCTTTAAGGTACCTGGGGGGTGCAGTAGATAGATCAATGAGCCTGGAGTCAGGAATATTTATTTTCCTGACTTCAAATCTGACCTCAGATACTTACTAGCTATGTGATTCTGGGCAAGTCACTTTACCTTGTTTGCCTCCATTCCTTGTCTATAAAAATAAGCTGGAGAAGGAAATGGTAAGCCATTCATTCCAATATTCCAGACAAGAAAACTCTAAATGGGGTCATGAAGAATCGAACATGACTGAACAAAATACTAAGAAAATTGTAAATGATTCTCAAATCTATCTATCCTGATATAACCTTTTTCTGGCCTCATAATCTTGCCTCTCTAATTGCCTTTCAGATATCTCAAATTTGAATCCTTGTACACATCTTAAGCTCAACACATTGAAAACAGAACTCATCATCTTTCCCTTTAAACCCTGCCCACCCTTCCTTACATTCTGTTATTGTAGAGGGAATACATTTCCCCAGTCTCTTCTTCTGACAACCTAGACGTCTAACTTAATTTCTCACTGTTTTTGCTCCCACTATTTCCACCATATCCAATCTTTTGAAAAGGCCTTTTGATTTTACCGTTGTAACATTTTTCATATATGCCTTCTTCTGTCTTCTGACACTGCCACCCATCTAGTATATACCCTCATCACCTCACACTGACAATTGCAACAGTCTATTGGTCAGAGTATCTGCCTCTCTTTCCTCTCCAACTCCTCTGTCATTGAGCTGCCAAAGTGATTTTCCTTATGTGCAGTTCTGACAATATCTGCCTTCCTATTGGAGAAACAGTATTAGCTCCTTAGTACCTTCATGATGATGTACAAATCATTTATTTAGTCTTTAAATGCCATCATACTCTCATCCTTTCCTGTCTTTCCAGTCTTTTTCTATCTTACTTTCTTCCACATCCTCTCTGATCCAGTGACATTGGCCTTCTTGCTGTTCCATGAACAAGACACTTCATTTCTTAGCTGAGAATTCTGTCTCTCCTCATCTCTGCCTACTAAGTCTGTTTTCCTTGAAATCCCAACTAAAATCACATCTTTTATGAGAAGTCTTTTTCAACCCCCTCTTAGTTATACATAGTGCCTTTTCTCACTCTTTAAAAAATATTCTATTCATCCTATATATGTGTGTGTATATGTATATATGTATATATTCACATTCACATATATTTATTTGTTATCTCCCCCTTAGATTGTGATGTTCTTGAGGGCAGTGATTCTCTTTTGCTTTTTGTCATATTCCTAGCATGTAACCCAATGCCTGGCACCTAGTACATGCTTAATAAATATTTACAGACCAATTAATAGAATTCTAGTAAGTAGATTAGAATAATAAAACTTTTTGAAAATCATGTCAAGCATGGTTTCCCACCCTTGTAATCCTTCTTTAACTGAGGAATTTTGCTTTATATTAGACTAAGCAGAGCAGGTACCAATGAGAATTCAGAAATATGTAGCAAATTAGCCTAGGTTAGAAATGAAGTAGGTTTAAAACTTCTGTGTCCATCCATAGTTGGACTGGTCCTCTGAAAAGACTGTAATTCTAGCTTGGATGAAAATAGGTGAACATTTTCATCTTTTCTCTATTATTATGGTTCAATTTGCAACAATTCTAAACATAGTTTGTTATTAACATAATTAATGATATTTCCTACAGAAATAATATCTCTTCTGTTTCTATGAATGGATATCAAATAAGTGTACTTTAGACGAAGTACATAACTTTTACATGTTACATATTACCTTTAAAATATATATGTCTGCACATACATGTATAAATATGCATGACTAAATTTTGTTACTATTTGAAATCAAGGAATACTAGAAATTTTCTCAATAATTTCTCTGCTAGAGCAAGGATGTTGCCATTTCCAATTATGGCTTGACATAGTTCAACAGATTCCAACCATAGTAACAAGAAATAAAAATAAGTTAAAGGCATAAACATTAGCAAAGAATAGATAAAAGTATTTCTATTGGTAAAGGACTGATGATTGACTAGAGAACTCCAGAGAATAAATCATTTGAGATCATCAATATTTTTAGTAAACACATAAAATTCCCAAGCATTTCTTTGTAGTCACAAAAAGGAAATGATAGAAAGAAAAATCCCATTCAAAATAAGTACAAAGTCCAAAAAATATCTAGATGTCAATTCACTAAGACACTTTCAAAATTTATGTAGTTTTTAGGGCACAACACTTATGAAACAAAGGAAAGCAAATAATTGTAGAACAAATTAATTGTTTCTGGTTGGACCACATCACTAATAAAATTGTCTAATCTATCTAACTTAATTTACAGACTTAGTGATACCAATCCAATTACTGAGTGGTTATTTCCTAAAATTGGCCTTTTGTTAAGTGACACAAAATTTATTTGGAGCAGTTAAGGAATAGTTTAAAAGGTCAAGGAAAAATATGTGGGGAAAAAGATATGAATGAAAAGAGATTAGTCTATATAGACTTCAAAATATATTTTAAAGAAGTAATCATCAAAAAGATAAAATGTGTTATAGTAAATAGAGAGGTAGTTACAAGGTCAGGAATAGCTTGATTGAAGATTTGCTCAGGACATATACTGGTAATACGATCCTGGGGAGGTCATTTAATCTTGCAGATCTCCACATGATTCTCTAAGTTTTAGAATAATTGTTAATCTGCATTGAATAGGGAGGTTTCCCACTGGGAACTCTCAATACTGATGAAATCACAGGACTGAATGAAATCATCAATATGATTGAGTGCCACTGAAATATTGGAAAAAATAAATCATTGGGACAGACTATCTAAGCAATAATCAAAAATAATTGAAAGCAGTAGCCTAGTATTCTATAAATCAAAAAATATTAACTAGTTAGGGAAGGACACTGTTTTTACAGGGACTCCTGGGAAATCTGGAAAACAGTTTGGAAAACAATAGCTTTAGACTAGAAATTTAAATCATAACAGTCAATTATCAAGTAACTATCATATAGCTCTTATGTAGTGTGCACCATGGAAGGGAACACAAAACCAAAATCAAAACAATTATATTCTCAATTATCTTAAACTCTTTGAGAGTAGAAATGTGCATTCAGTACAGCTTCTGAGGCTGAGATGCATTGATACTTGTTCTAATTTTGTCTTGACAACATCAAGAAAACAGAGTTTCTCCACCAACCAGCATCACAGTATCCATTTGTGAAACCCCTGGTTACAGCCAATAGAGAAATTTTGAATGCTGTGGTAAGTTCATTTACCTTGGCAGTAGATAATGAGGTTCACACATGCATTATAGAGAGCTAGATAAGTGGGAGAGAAGAGGTAGTGAGTCGCCTACCAACTGGAAAGTCTATCAGTGCCATGAAAAGAGACCAAATTGCTTCCATTTGAATTGTCTTTGGAAGATTCTGAAGATCCCCTGGCAAGATAAGGTACTAAAAACTCTGGTCCTTTTGTGAGTTGAACTGCCAAGCATTCAGACTCTACTACAGAGAATGCAAGTCTAATGGGCTGGCCTTATGTTTAAATGACAAATGTACATTTGCCTAAAAACGATTTTACTGAGAGCTCAAACAAGGCAAGAATTCACAGAGAAGTCAAAACAGGTAATACATTCTCAAGGATCTTTCTGAAGAGCTTTACTACGAATTGTGAAACACAGGAGACACTAGCACAGGATTTTAAAGTACAGCACACCCAAAGATCAAAGAAGAATTTCAGTTTCTCAAAGGAAATGAAATGTGCAAATTTAGACATTTTCATCCCAAATATTCATAGAGCTATTTTTGTCTGACCTGTGGTAGAGCCTTCTTAGCTCATATTGGTCTGATCAGCCATAGTCAGATACACTATATATTGACCCCCAACATCATGATGTCGTTTTGGTCCTCTTTGAGTATGAGGGACAAAAATCACCCAACAACAAGTCTTTCTCCATTCACTACATTCTCTACTTAACTGTCAAGGAGATCTTTCTCAAGTACAGTTTGGTGCATATGGGATGTTCAGGAAGACTAGTGCTACTGGTGTGAAGGCTTGCCAAATCTTTTTTTTTTTTTCAGGAATGTTTTCTTCCTTTGATGTCCACTTTCCACTCACTTCTCATCTCTGGCCCTGAGAAAATATAGCACCCATAGTGTCTGTGTCCAGTCAAACCACCTTAGTAGGTGGGTTACATCAGGTTGAGGGTAATGGAGAAGCCCCAAACCCATTGGTGAATTAGGTGGGAAGAGACTTGTAGCAAGATGACCAACCAGTAGACTATGACAATAATCCAAGATTGAGGTGATGAAGGCTTTAACCATCTAGTTTCAAAAGAAGAATATAATTTCTTTAAAACAAAAACAAAAACAAAAATTTATCTTTTGTCTTAGAATCAATTGGTTCCAAAGCAGAAGAGAGGCAAGGGCTAGGCAATGGGGTAAGTGACTTGTCCTGAGTTACACAGCTGATATCTGAGGCCAGATTCAAATCCAATATCTTCTTTTTCTGTCCCTGACTCTCAATCCACTGAACCAAGGGTATAATTTTTAATATGGGAATATTAGAAATATAACATTGACAGGACTTTTCATCTAACTACATATAGGGGATAAGAGCGAATAAGGAGTCAAGGATGATACACCTAGGTTGTAAGCCTGAATGACTGGGAGGATTGTGTTACACTCAACAGATGCAATGAAAATTGGAAGTGGAGAAGGCTCAGGGACAAAGATAAATTCAATTTTTGGACATGTTGAGTTTAAGATGTGTATGAAGCATCAAGTTCAAAATGTTTAATGAGCAACTGGACATGTAAGGCTGGAGATTCATAAAGACTTTTTTTTTATTTCTTTAAAAATATATCTTTATGTTCCAATAAACAAGTTTTTAAAAATAAAATTCTAACACATTGTCAAAAGAGAGTGATTTCACCCACATTGAATAAGACTAGGTTAGGGCTAAATTGGTATATTTAAGAATCATCAGCATAGTTGAATCTATGGGAGCTGAGATTATCAAGTAAAATGATATAGAGGGTGAAGATAAAAGAGTTCAGGAAAGAAGCAAGTGGGATACCCATGGTTTGTGTACATAAACAGAATGAATATCTAGGAGATTAAAGTGACAAGAAATGGTCACATAGGAGGAGAAATAGAAGAAAGAAGTGGCACAAAAACCAAAGAAAGGGGAAGAGGTTAATCTACAGTTTAACAGGATGCATAAAGGAAAAGATGATGAGATTCGATAAGGAAATTTGAGAATTATGAACATATAAGTGAATTTGTGAGTAATGGGAAACTGTGCCATCAAGAAGGAAGGAGGTCTCTTTGAGAGTCAGATGGAAGGATTGAGAAAGGAAAAGAATTACAATGAAAGTAAATGTGTTGTGTACAGAGCAAGCATTCAAGAGAGAAGAGTAGAAGAGTTGGTCAGCTTTAGAGTAAGACATTGTGGAGGTGATCAGGTTGAGGGAAATGGGATTGAAGGATTAAGTAATTAGAGATGAGTAACAAGGTTTGAATTCTGATCTGCAAGGTTTCAGAATCACTTGGTGTGGAAATTAGGATCATGGAAGTAGTATGTTAATTATTGAGTAATGAGATTAGGTGGATTTTCATTATTTCTAGGGCTTTGATATCATTGTGTGGTATTCTGAGTCTTATGAATTTCAGGCAAGGGACAGTTGCTGAGAGCTAAAGGAGTGGTATTATTCTCCTGTCCCTAGTGCAGGAAACCAGGGTAGAGATTTGATCAAATGACAGTTCTGTTTTCCAGAAGAGAAGAGTTTGGTACTTGATGAATGGAATGATGTTCCTTCTCATCCATTAGGATACTGGAGACAAGAGAGGACTTTGTTGCTGATTGCTTCTAGACATGTTTTTTGATGAAGAGAAGAAAAAGTAAAACTTAGAATCTTGAATAATAATATACACAATATTAATTCTCTAAAGTAATGGTGTCAAAATTAAATAGAAATGGATCCTGGAGACCACATATGGACTTAGAAAACCATGAATTAACATTGTTTGTGTTTTATTGAATTGTATTTATTTTAATAAACATTTCTCAATTACATTTCAATCTGGCTCAGGAAACATGAGTTTTGTGGTCTGTATCCAACTTCTTTTTTTTGTTGTTGTTTGTTTTTTTCCTTTGGCTGTGGAAAACATTTTTTATCATGAGCCATTGGGATTATCTTGGAACCTTGTTTTAATATTAATAATATTTAGTTGTTGACAGTTGATCATTACATAATATTTCTATTTCTGTTCACTTTGCATCAGTTCATATATGACTTTCCAGATTTTTCTGAATGCAGTCTATTATTTCTTATGCAGCAATAATATTCCAGTTCAATGATATGTCACAACTTGTTCAGGCAGTCTCCAATTGATGGATATTTCCTCAGTTTCCAATTTTTTAAATTAAATTTAAACATTTATTAATATTCATTTTTAACATGGTTACATGATTCATGCTCCTACTTTCCCCTTCACCCCCCGCACTCCTCCCACCCATGGCCGATGCACATTTCCACTGGTTTTGTCATGTGTCCTTGATCAAGACCTATTTCCAAATTGTTGGTAGTTGCATTGGTGTGGTAGTTTCAAGTCCACATCCTTAATCATGTCCACCCCGACCCATGCGTTCAAGCAGTTGTTTTTCTTATATGTTTCCTCTCCTCTGAATGTAGGTAGCGTTCTTTACCATAAATCCCTCAGAGCTGTCCTGGGTCATTGCATTGCTGCTGGTACAGAAGCCCATTACATTCGATTTTACCACAGTATATCAGTCTCTGTGTACAATGTTCTTCTGGCTCTGCTCCTTTCGCTCTGCATCAGTTCCTGGGTATCCAACTTCTTGACAGTGAATTTGATACCTCTTCTCTAAAATCACCCAAGAATTCAATAAGCATTTACTTAACAGATATATGCCAGAAGCTTGCTAAATCTTGGAGACAGAAATGTATTGATGAGTATTTGGTGCTACAGTCCGGGTCTAGAAATTGTAGTGTGGAATATGTGGAATATCAATATACTGGCCTCTCTCTTTCAGTGTGACTCCTTCCTCCAAGATGTTGTCATCCTTGTAGATCTAATTTCTGAGAGACTGACCATCACCATATGGTTATATCATTATTTTAACTCTTTAGCCTAATTCAGTGTCTTCTATCTCCACAACCAGCGAAAATAATGATACTTCTATGACATACATAATTATTTATTTAAAGACGAAAAAATGTAGATACTTAAATATTGAAACGAATGCATAAGTAATAAGAACATAACAACACAGACATACAAACCCAGATCACATTCTTCCATCAATGAACTCAATAACTATAGGGAAAAGAGGGCATAGACAAAGGCATCTAGAAGAAAAACACTTAAGGGAGGGAAACTCATGGCTTAGGCAATCATAGACTTCAGGTTTCAATGTTATAGTCCTATTCACGAACACTTGTACCAAACAAAACTGATTTTCTGTTCACTGCTTGACTGTTGATCCTCCACTTCTCAGATAGGGAAGTCATTGGCTTACTTTTTATTGGAACACAGCCTTTATAATCTCTTTCAATTAACCATCATCATAAAAAGGGTGTTTGGAAAGTGTTAGCTTTTAATGTGAAACAGCAATTCACTTTAAGCTAAAGAACTTTAAAACTCATCAAACTGGCTATTTCTGAGCTTTGCAGCTAACCCAGCCAATTATATATTCAGTGGACACTGAAATGTCCAATCAAAACAGAGTTTACAGCAGTGGATTCTCTCAGCAGGATACCAAAATGATTGTAAAACCTTTCTGTTTTTCCTTCATTAGCCATAGGCATCAGCAGAGAGCAACAAGCCCTAATGCCAAGTTTGACTTTTTGTTTTCCAACTCCAGGTGCAGCTTTGTGGTTCTGTATTTCTTGTCATTCAATGGTTTAAATGATTCTCCTGTCTCAGTGACTTACCTTTTACTTAAAAAATCACAACTCCCAAATTTCTCCTACCAACTTGATACTCCTTTTTCTTTTATCCCAGTCTTTTAATGTTTAATATTTCTTATTTTCCTCATATCACCAACTAGTCAGTGTTTTCTTTTAGTATCTTTGAAATTGTGTTTTTTTCACTGTTGAATTTCTCTGTTTTTTGGTAAATCGTCCTTCTGTGCCTTTACAAAATTAAACTATCCACGTAAATGAAAGTGCTTCACATTGTTAACGAACACATCTATGAGTCCTCAAAAACTACAAAAATAATACCATACCATAAATTGTTTTCTCTCCAAAATTGTCCAGTAGCTCATATTAAAGTTCTGTCTCTTATGACACATTTTCTACTTGTGTGAGAATTAAAATGTTCACTGTAAGAACAGCAATATAGTATATTCTTTGATAACAAATTCAAATTTCTTTTTAGTACAGAAACATTTTTCTCTTACCTTTTCATTAATTGCTTCAAATGAAAAAAACCTTAAAGACACAGTGTACCTTGAACAAAAGCAAAACTTCCTGCAAAGGGTTTAGATAAGAGAACATTATGTATATGTATAAATAATTAAGTCAACACTATCATTCCTGGAAGGATCTGTCAGTAAATTTCTCTATGATTCCACTTACTATCTCTGTGATTTTCCAATTATATGTTGTCTTCTCCAAATAGAATGTAAGCTCTTTGAAGGTAGGGACTTGATTTTAGTATTTGTATTCCTTACATTCAGCACAGTGCCTGGAATACAATTATCATTTAAAAATGAAATCATATATTTATGTACCTAATAGTATATATACAAAATGATCAATGTCAAATTTTGACATGGATTGTCCTGGCAGCCAGAGGGACAAGAAAAAAAGAAGTTAGTTCATTGATGAATTCTTGAAGGAAACTATGATCCCAGGAGGAAAAATTGAATTGCAGGTATGAGCTAGAGTATAGTTTTTTTTTGTCCTTCCTTTTCAAAGAGGACCAATAATGTCACGGGGCAATGTTTTGATTTGCACTGAATGCATGAATCATCTTGAAGTGAGGCAGTGGTAAGATGGAAGTCAGGATGAATGGCAATGTCCCAGGTTGCAGTGGATGACCTTGGCATCTTCGATATCTGAGAGTCAGGTAAAGGCTGTACTGCTTTGGGACTTCTCTGACTTTTTTTCCATGTCTCAAGATACTCATTATTGGGAAAACCTCATCATCTTGTAAAATCAACCTTATCACTACCTTCTGTCTTTCTGATTTAAAAGTGGAGCCATGTGGGGGCAGCTGGGTAGCTCAGTGGATTGAGAGTCAGGCCTAGAGACGGGAGGTCCTAGGTTCAAATCTGGCCTCAGACACTTCCCAGCTGTGTGACCCTGGGCAAGTCACTTGACCCCCATTGCCTACAAAAAAAAAAAAAAAGTGGAGCCATGAACTAGAGAAAATTGGGTACACCTTCTTTTCAGATCTTTTGTTTGTTTTTACCCCCATCAGATTATAAACTCCTTGAGGACTGGGACTATCTTAAATATATATATATATATATATTAAACTTTATACAATTCCTGGCACAAAATAGGTGCTGAATAATTGTATTGACTATTGACTGAATGAGGATAGAAGACCAAAAGGAAAAAAAAGGCTGACTGTAGTCATGGAAAGAGGTGAGGAAAGCCTGAACTAGAGGAAAGGTTGAAGGAATGAATGTGAGAGTGGAAAGAAAGGATACAGTATAGAGAAAGAAATAACAAGATTTGGCCAACTAAAATATGACTGCAGAATGGATTAGAAAACAAATGCAAGGATTTTCATCTGTAAACCAAAGTAGATGTCATCATTCTCCAGCCCCTTTCTCAACCAGCTTAACTTAATAAATCTCAAAAGACAGCAGAATATATTCAAAAAGTGAAAAAATAGGTATTAAATGTTTTTTCTATGACCCGAACATATTGTAATCATTTGTGATGGAATTTTAATGTGCCAAGAAGATTGTCTCTTTCTTTTATCTCTTTAACAGTAACAACAATAATGTATGATGATCAGCTGTGAATGACTTACCTATTATTAGCAAGGGAAGGATCTAGGACAACTTCAAGGGATTCATTATCAAAAGGGATAGCCACCATCATAGAAGGAACAGACAGAATCTGAATGCAGATTGAAATATACCATTCTCCACTTTTTTCCTCTATGATTTTTTCTTTAGTGAAAGCAATATTTGTCACAACATGAAAAATGAGAATATATGTATTACATGTTAATAAACCTATATAATATAATTAAACCCATATCATGCTACCTGCCTTCTTGAGGAAGGGGAAGTGGTAAGGAGGGAGGGAAAAGAATGAGATGATGTTAGATTACTGAAGATTGTTACTGTGAGAATTTTTTTCTTTTAAATAAATGTTTTTATAATTTATCACATATTTATAATAAATCATGTATTATTTTATTATGTCACATCTTATACTGTTATGTATAAAAATAAATGGTAATCAAAAAAGAGAGTAGTTAACCTCTCTGTTAAGAAGGGAACAATCTGATTAGCTGAGATAATCCGTTAGAGTGTCTTGGGTCTATATAAAAAAATCTGCAATTCAGTTTGAGAGTTGGAGCTAGATGTGGAAGACCAAGACCTTTGAGAGGCTATAACTCTTGGAGAGGAAAGAATTAATTTTCTTTCTTGCCCCATTAGCCATATTATTGGAGTTACTTGGTAGCAAATAGTGCATGTTGCCAGATACAAAGACATGTACAGATACTGAGGACAGTCAGGGATACAGAAAGATAATCACCTATGCACAAGAGCATCTTCAAGGAGCAAGATCCATGCAGCACAGAAAAATGGCAGATACGGACCCAAGAAAGAAGTAGACTTATGGCTAAGTGGCTCTCCTAAGAAAGGAGTGTACTCAGGGGGAACCTGATGAGCACCATATAAAATAAGAAAAAAATTACCAACCCATTAAGAGGCAGCCAAGTGGTATAGTAGAGTTTTGTATCCAAAGTCAGGAAGACTTGAGTTCTTGCACCTTAACTCATACATTTACTAGCTGTAACTTTGATCCATGAACAAGTCACTTAGCCTCTGTTTGCCTCAGTTTCCTCATCTGTAAAATGTGGGTGATAATAATAGCACCTGTTAAAAACAATAATTTTGTTACTAGCTAAGGAACCAGAAGTTGAGGGTTGTATGTGTTTTTGCCACACATGTATCCTACATATAAACCTCATTATCATTTAACTTTGTATTCAGCTGAAACAAACTTTTTCTTTGCTTTTCATTTTAATTGTATTTCTCTTCATTTTAAATGTGTATCTTTTGTGGTATCTAACACTTACTCTGTGCTTACCCACCTCAACTTGAACTCATATTCAGAGAGTAGGTCCCCAGAATTATGACTCCTACTTTTGATCCATAGGTATAAGTATATGGTTGATTATTACTATCACTGTAGCTCACTAAACCTCCAGCAATATCATTCCCATGAACGATCAAACAGTAGACTTAATTAGCTATTGGCAAAGGCACTTACTAAAAAGGATATTTTCCAAAAATAAACTAACACCAACATGTCCCCCAATCTGAGGCACACTCCCCCTAAAATACCGACAGTATCCATAGGAAGAGTAGGAGAATTTGGCCTTGTAGTCATGAATATGGATGTTACTAACAGACAAGCAGAAAATATACAATGCCTATCAGCATAATAGGCAATGAAACAATATCAGAATAAAATGTTTACTTACTAAAATTATATATTATGTAGAAAAGGTAAAAGAACCTAGATTGCAAAAAGACCATTTACCAAAACAATCATTATGGCATATTTAACATTCACTTAAAGATCTATACGCAGAAGGAAAGATAAAAAGAAAATAAGGTAACTAAATAGAATGTTTGATGAATTAGCTTTCATAGACCTATAATTGTTATTTAATAATAATCCTAAAGAGAACACTAATTTTCAGTAATATATGTCCTCTTTGCAAAAATTGATCATGTGTAAAGACATAATGAACTGAAAAATAAATGCAGAAAATTCTAGTTGCATAGTTTACAGACAATATCATAAGGGAGAAAAAATCAATAAGGGAAATGTGGGGAAAAAGATGAAGACCTAAGTGGAAATTAAATAATGGTAACCTAAAAAATGAGTATGTCAAAAAACAAATCATTGGTATCATAAATAATAATACTAAAGAGAATTAGACCAGTAGTGTCATCAAAAAAATGAGATTCAGCTAAAGCAATCTTTAGAGGAAAATTTCTATATCTGAGCAAATATTAACAAAGGAGAAGACTAGTAAACTGAGTATGAAATTTGAAAACAAATTAGAAAAATCAATCAATTAGCAATCTCAAAGCAAGCGCAGGAAAGGTATTGAAATCATGGGATAAACAAAGTTGAAAACAAAATGACTATCGAACTGAAAACATTAAAAGCTATTTTTAAAAAAAGATGAACAAAATCAATAAACCATTAGTTAATTTGCTTTTGAGAGAGAGAAACAAATTAACTAGATAAAAATGAGGACGGGATTCTCAACAAATGTAAAAGAAATAAAATTACTCTATAGCAATTACATCTCAAAAATGTCAACCTGAATATAATCAAAGGAAAAGTATACATTAACAAAAATAGACAACTTAAAGTACTCAATCTTAGTACAGGTGAGCAAAACAAAAATCAACCCTTAAGGGCAAAAATTCTATCTGAATGTATTCTGTTTTGTGTATCTTCTACAGCATTTTTTTCTTTTTCCACATTGCAACTCTTTCTTACTAGGATACAAAAGGACACATTTAGCACACATAACTCCTCTACTATGTAACCTTCTTAAAAATGGAGAAAGAACTTATCTTACCATACTAACATGCCCCTTTTATTTGAACAATAATTAGAACAGCGATAGATAAAGAAAAGAAAGGAAACCATAAACCAATGTCATTAATGAAAAATTACATAAAATATATAATAGCAAATGTTGCTAATTTCATTTGCTCTTATTGAGTTAATCATCATGTATTTGCAGATGTTCCCAGACTTAATGCATGTGGCTCAGTTTCTCTCCTCAACTCTACTCTACATCACCAACTGTCTTTCAGAATCTTAAAATGAATGTCCTATAGGCATATCAACTCAATATTTCCAAAATAAATTCTTTTTCTTCTCTCTATAACTTCCCCCCTCTCCCAGCTGTGTCATTATTTGATAAAAGTACCACCATTCTTAAAGTCACCCAGGTTTACAAATTTGTTGTGATACTTGTCTCTATATTCACATTCCTCACCTCTTATATGTCCTCACTTTATTCAGCAATCAATCAACCAAAAAATAATTAAGTGCCTATGATGTGGTAGGTACTGTGGAGAGAAAATTAGGCAAAACACAGTCTCTGTCATCAAGGAGTTTGCAACCTAGTTCAGGAGACAACACACAAATACATACACATACACACACATACACAATAAGGTACATAAAGAATAAATAGAAAATAATTAAGAGAGGGAAGGGATGAGAATTAAGAAAGGTTAAGAAAGTGTTTCTGTAAAGTAATAAATATTGGCGGGATTATGGAAAAATTGGGAAATTAATGCATTGCTGGTGCAGTTGTGAATTGATCCAACCATTCCAGAAGACAATTTGGAATTATGCTCAAAGGGCTTTAAAAGAATGTCTCCTCTTTGATCCAGCCATACCAATGCTGGGTTTGTATGCTAAAGAGATAATATGAAAAAAGACCTATACAAAAATATTTATAGTTGTGCTCTTTGTGGTGGCAAAAAAAAATTGGAAAATGAGGGTATGCCCTTTTATTGGGGAATAGCTAAACAAATTGTGGTATCTCTTGGTGATAGAATACTATTGTGCTCAAAGGAATAATGAACTGGAAGAATTCCATGTGAACTGGAATGACCACCAGGAATTGATGCAGAGTGAAAGGAGAAGAACTAGGAGAACATGGTACACAGAGACAGATACACTGTGACATAATCGAATATGATAGACTTCTCTACTAGCAGTAATGCAATTATCTAGGACATTTCTGAGGCACTTATGAGAAAGAAAGCTATCCACATTCAGAGAAAGAACTGTGGGAGTAAAAACACAAAAGAGAAACAACTGCTTGATCACATGGTTCGATGGGGATATGATTGGGGATGCAGACTATAAATGATCACCCTAGTGCAAATATTAATAATATAGAAATAGGTCTTGATCAATGACACATGTAAAACCCAGTGGAATTGCCAGTTGGTTACAGGAGGGGTGTGGGAGGAAGGGGGGAAAGAACATTATTCATGTAACCACGGGGGGAAAAAAAAATCTAAATTAATTAAATAATTAAATGAAGGAATTCGGGAAAAAAAGAGGCAAGGAGGGACAAGAAAAAAAAAAAAAGAAAGTGTTCCTGTAAAGTATGAGATTCTTTGTTTTTCAGTTGTATCTGTCTGTTTATGACCTAATTTTATGTTTTCTTGGCAAAGACATTGGAATAGTTTGTTGTGTCTTTCTCTAGCTCATTTTATACAGTAAGAAACAGAGGCAAATATGGTTAAGTGAATTGCCCAAGGTCACATAACTTGTAAGGGATCTCAGGTCTCCCTGACTCTATCACTGTGACACCTAACTGCCCCAAATACAGGATTTTTAAATATGACAAAGGAAACCAGAGAAACAAGTCGGTGGAAATGAGGAGAGAGTACATTCTAGGTACATGAGTAAGTCAGAGAAAATGCTCAAAAATGAGAGATGGAGTGTTTTGTTTAAAGAGCAGCCAAATGGCCAATGTCACTAGTTTGAAACAGTAAGGTTTAAGAAGACTGGAAATGTAGAAAGCTGAATTATGAAGGCCTTTGAATTCCAAACAGAATTTTGTATTTGATCCTGAAGACATAGGGAGTCATTGGGCTTTATTGGGTGACATAGTCAGACCTGGACTTCAGGAAAATTACTTATGGAAGACGTACTAGAGTGGAGAGAGATTAGAAGCAAATAGATTCACCCACAGGCTATTGAAACAGTCTAGG
Organism: Gracilinanus agilis; assembly: GCF_016433145.1. NCBI lineage: Eukaryota > Metazoa > Chordata > Mammalia > Didelphimorphia > Didelphidae > Gracilinanus > Gracilinanus agilis. Next base: position 317,039,045 of record NC_058132.1, on the reverse strand, counting down.
ATTGATGTGATGAGGGCCTGTACTAGAGTGTTGGTAGTGTCAGATGAGAGAAGTATATGAAAATGTTATAGAACTGAAATTAATAATACTAGGAAACAGATAGGATATGGTAGTGAGAGATAGTGATGAGTAGAGGATAACTTCTAGATTGTGAACCCGAATGACTGGGAGAATTGTGTTGGTGCCCTTGACAGTAAAAGAAATTCAAGGGAGAAGTAAGGTTTAGAGGGAAAGATAATGAGTTTTGCTTGGGAAATGTTTCATTTAAGATATCTGTTGTATTTTAAGTTTGAGAAGTCTGAAAGGTAGCTGGAGGTCAGTAGGGAGTTTGAGGTAAGATAGGTAAACATGAGAATCATCAAAATGGAGATGGAAATTAAATCCATGGGAGATGAAAAGATTATCAGTTAAAACAATTTAAAGGGGAAAAAGAAGAGGGCCAAAGACAGCATTCTGAAGGATAACTGTGATTAGAAGGCATGATATATATGAGGATTCAGTAGAGGATACTGAGAAAGAGTGGTTAGACATATAGGGAGGAGAAGAACCAAGAGAGAATGGGGTCCTGAAAACCTAGAGAGAACACAATATCAAGGAATAGAGGCTGATTAACAGTGTCAAGGACTACAGAAAGGACAAGGAAAAGGAGGATTTAGAATTTGTCACTGGATTTGGCAAGGAAGACTTCATTACTTTGGAGAGAAGAGTTTTGTCAGAATGATAAGATCCAAGACAGATTGTAAAAGGTTAAGAAGAGAGTGAAAGGAGAGAAAATGGAAACATCTCTTGCAGATGATATTTTTGAAGAATTTAGCTATAGTGAGAAGAAGATATATAGAATGATAATTAGTAAAGATGGAAGTATGAGGATTTTTACTTTAGGATGGGAGAGATATGAATTTGTATAGGAAGGAGGCAATGAGCAAGTAGATAGGAATAAATTGAAAATCAGTGGTAGCATGGAAATGACAGAAGAGAAAATCTATAGGAAGAGAAAAATCTATAGGAAGAGATAGAATGGAATGGGATTGCTTGAAGTGGTAGAAGGGTTAGACTTAGTAAGGAGTAATGTCACTTCATCAGATGAGTCAGAAATGAAGGAGGAGATGAGGTGTAGAAATAAAATTAATATAAAAAAGGATAACTTTAAAAATATTATGGGTTTTATAGATTTATTAGTAACCATTAGAAAATGAAGCCACGTGCCATGCTAGCTAAATCAATTTAAAAGACACTCACTGTTACCTCCTCTTCCCATGGTGGATAGGATGTCAAGAGAGCAAAGAGGAAGTGTAAGTTCAGCCACTCAATTTTATCCTCCTGTCTACATCATCAGATAATGACAGGAAGCCAGTGGGCTCATGGGAAATGTAGTTCAGAGACCTCAAAATTTCCAATAACACAGTGGTAGAAGGCATTTGATTTTTAGGAGATGAAGAAGAGGAAAGAAGAGGGAGCTCACAAGAATAATTTCAAATTTTCTCTAAAATATAAAGTAAATACCTCAGCTGAGAGGTGGGGAGATAGGGAATCATGGGATATTTGAGGAGTGATGAAAAGGCTTGGAAGAACTACTGTGAAGAGTGATATAGAGAGCTGATAAGGAGAGAGGGGTATAGTAGGATGGCCAAGCATCAGTGAGGGCTTATTTGAGATTGTGTAACACAAATCTGTAGAATGGTTACATTATTTTCTACACTCACCTTCAGCAGCATTGTGTAGAAGGGAAGACAGCAAATAACGGAAATGATCAAAGGATGAGGCTTTTCAGAGAGTAATCAGTGAAATGAAAACGAGGCTCAGGAATCAAGAGAGGAGGATAATGTAAAGTTGAATTAGCTCATCCAAGGGTTATGATAGAGAAAAGAAGAGAGAAGGACTAGTACATAATAGTGATCTGGAAGACAATTGAGGGGTCAGGCTATTGGATGTCATGGTACAGATGATAAGTAAAGTTTTTCAAGTGAAGGGAAAAGGGAGAAATAGAATGCCAATAGGTTATGTTTGGATAAGGTAATTTTGGAATTCTTTAACATGGAAGTGATATATTTGTGGGTAATGACAAGATCAAGGGTAGGACTGATCAATTTGCATATGGCCAAGGTGGAGTAGAGGAGTAGTTTATGGGAAGTGAGTAGGTTGAGTAACTGAATGGTTAAGAAATGTGAGAGAATCAATATGTATGCTGAAGTATTCTAGTATGAAAGCAGGAGTTGAGAAGGAGATAAAAATTGTAAGCTAAGTTTTGAACTTATTGAGGAGGACCTTGATTTCTTTAGATAACAACTATGAGGATTTTCATTGGTTAGTAGGTATGAATAGTATAAACCTAAAAGGAAGAGAGGCTACTGAATGGTGGAGGTAAGGAGAAGATATGGAAGTGGCAACGAAGTATCCTAGTTCTCTCACCTTGACCAGCTGAGAATGCATGAAGGTATAATCAATACTGGAAAGTGGGAAAGGAATAATCATTTTATAGTGCTTATTATGTGTCAAGCACTGTGGTAAGTATTTTTAAAATATTACCTTATTTGATCTTCACAACAACAAATAAGGTAATGTTTTTTAAAATACTTACCAGTGCTTACTGTGAGACTTACTAGTTGGGGTAGGTATGATAACCTCCACTTTACAGTTGAAGAAACTGAGGTAAACAAAGGTTAAGTGACTTGCTGAGTCTCCAACTAGTAAGTACCTAAAACCACATTTGAATTCTTTTCTTCATGAATCTTATACCAGAAGTCTATTCACTAAGCCACCTAGCTGATTCTATCAGGAAGTCTTATGAGAAGCCAGCTTTCAGGAATTTAGAATAGTTAGTAAATGGAAGGACGAAAATAAGAAAAAATTTAGAATGGAGGAAAGTTTGTTTTTGTGGAACAGGCATTTTAGGGGGCATAGTAGAAGGGCTGCATGATGTTTGGAGGAAACTTTGGGTAGGATAGTAGAAGGGGGAAGTGGATAAGAAATTGGGTGGTAGGGGATAAGGAATATTATTTTGAAGATGATCTATGGTGGTTCCGAATCACTTTGATATAATGAATATGGCCAGGTACAAGAATATTCATTATTGAATGAAGGATGCCACTGTTCCCAAAGGAGCTGGATTTGGGGCTAGAGGCAAATGTAGCACAAGATAGGAAGTACACAGTAAGACAATCAGATTAGTGACTTGCCTCTTTAGTCTTCTTCCCTAGAAAAAGTAAAGATTAGGCAGGAAAGGGAGATAGATATTGAGCCTACACAAGAGAAAGAAGATCTATTTCCCACTAAATTTCCTCTTCCCTTTCCCTCAAAGGAAAGGCACAACTGGAGATGGAGGGCCAGAAGACAAAGGGATTGTTGCTTCTCTTTGTACAGGAAGCTCTACACATCCATACTGAGCTGGCAGTGGGAGATGGAAGTTGCCTTGTCCTGGCATAAATGAAAGTCATTGTTTTGAGCCTGGGGGTAAATCTTTGGAAGATGGAAGATATTGGCCAAACTCCTTGCTTTCTTCTCTCACAAAACACACCATGCTCAGGAGATAGAAAGCATAAGGCATGAGATCAGAGGAACTCTTAACCCCTCTTCTCACCTACTACGGCTGCTGAGGAGGTGGTAGTAAAGTAGTAGACTCTTTGCCCAGGAAAATGCTCTTTGGGATTATTGGAAGATGCCAGACCTAGATCATTCTGTAGTAAGTTCCACAATAATTCCCACTCTCTTATTTTTAACTCCAGGCTCTTAAAATCTTTTTTTAGATTTTAAAGCCTTTCTAAAATCTGGCCCCTTTGAAATCTTATAGTATCTTTATACTTTATTTCCCTAAATGTACTCTACAAACTAGCTACATTGATCGTATTTGCTCTATCTCACACATTATACTGCATTATTCAAATATGTGTACTGGCTGCGCCCCATCCCTCACCTTGGATTCTCACCCACCTTGTCTTCAATATCTAGTTTGCCCAGCTTCCTTGTAAGCTAAAGTGAAATCTCACCTGCAGGAGACTTTTCTCATATTCCCCTCACACACCCTCTGAAATTATCTTCCATTTATTTGTATGAACATATCTTATATGTACAGATTTATTTGAAAGGTGTTTCCTCTCCCATCATAATATGGGCTCCTTGAGAGCAAGAGCCACGTTATGACCTTTCTTTGTATTACCAGAGTGCATTATAGTGCCTGGACATCGAAAGAATTTTATAAACTCTTGCAGACTGACTAAAATATTGACTCTAAGGCTTTAGAATTCACTAATTAAAGGAATACTAATTCACTCCTGATGTTTCTGTGAATTGTTAAACTTCTCAAAAGCAATTTGAAATCAAACAGGAATAGTTATTAAACTGATTTGTATTCTTTGATCAAGAAATATTATAGTTATGATTTCTATCTATCTATCTATCCATCTGTCTGTATGTCTATTTGTCCATCAGTCTTTCTTTCTGTCTATATCTCTATATTTATCTATATTCATCAAGGTAAGTGATGGCAATAAAAAAAAAACCCTGGAATAAATGGAGCATTCTTCAGAATGATAAATAGCCTCTATCTGAAACCACTAGGAAACATAATCTATAATGAGCATAAGCTAGAAACCTTCCCAATAAGATCAGGAATGAAGTAAGGAGGCCCATTTATATTAAATATTGTACTAGAGATGCTAGCTATAGCAATAAAAGGAGAAGAAATTGAAGGCATTAGAATAGGAGTGTTCTCACTCTTTGCAGATATGATAGTATACCTACAGAATCCTAGAGAATCAACCAAAAATTAATCAAAACAGTGAACAATTTCAGTAGTTACAGAATATAAAATAAAGCCACATAAATCATCAGCATTTCCACTAGCAATAAAGCACAATAGCAAGAGATAGAAAAAGAAAACCCATTTAAAATGAATGTAAGGAATATAAAATGCCTGAGAATCTACCTGCCAAGATAAACCCAGGATGACAAGTACAAGACACTTTTTACACAATAAAGGCAGATCTAAACAACTGGAAAAAATTAGTTGCTTATGTGTTGGTTGCGCTAACACCATAAAAATGACAATTGTACCTAAATTAATTTGCCTATTCTGTGACATACTAACCAAACTACTCAAAAATTATTTCATGGAACTGGAAAAAATAATAACAAAATTCACCTGAAAGAAAAAAGAGGCCAGGAATATCAAGGTAATTTATATATATTTATCAAGATGGTTTAGCCAGACCACCTCTCAAATTGTATTATTAGATAACAGCAACAATAAAAACTAATTGGTATTGGCTAAGAAATAGAGTAGTGGATCAATGGAATTGATTAGGTATTTAACAATCAGAAAATAAATGACTATAGTAACTTAGTGTTTAACATATCCAAAGATCCAAGCTTTTGGAAGATCTCATTATTCAGCAAATACTTCTGAGAGAACCAGGAAAACAGTATAACAGAAACTAAGCACACACCAATACCTAATGCCACATACCAAGGCAAAGTAAAAAATGGATACATGATTTAGAAATAAATAAATTAGGGGAGCTGGGAACAGTTTAGCTCTCAGATCTAAGGACAAGGGAAGAATTTATCTACAAACAAGACATAGAGCTAAGTATAAGTCATAAAATAGATAACATTGACTATATCAAATCAAAAAGGTTTTACACAAACAAAACCAATGCAACCAAGGGGAAAAAAACAACAAAAATGCTTTTTTAGCAAATGTCTCTGACAAAGGTCTCATTTCTCATATATAAAGGAAACTGAGTCTAATTTTATGAGAATAGAAATCATTCTCCAACTGATAAATGTTCAAGGTATATGAGTATATGAGTAGGCAATTATCAGATGAAGAAATTAAAGCTACTTTTAGTTATACGAAAAAATGCTCCACATCACCATTAATTAGAGAAAAGCAATTTAAAACAATTCTGACCTATCAACTCACACCTATCACATTGGCTAATGTGTCAAAAAAAGGAAATTAAGGGGATTTGGAAAAATATGGCTACTAATACACTGTTGGTAGAGCTATGAACTAATACCAATATTTTGGAGAGCAATTTGGAACTATCCCTAAAGGTCCATAAAACTATACATACTCTTTGACCCAGAACTACCACTACTGGTCTGTGTCAGAAAGATATCAGATTTAGGGGGAAATGATCTATTTATGCAAACATATTTATGACAGCTCTTTTTGTAGTGGCAAACAATAGGACACTCAAATCCATCAATTGGAAAATAGCTCAAAAAGTTGTAGTATATGTTGGCAATAGAACACTATTATGTCATAAGAAATGACAAACATGATTATCACACCAAAAAACCCTTGAAGGACTTATATGGAGTAATGAAAAGTTAAATGAGCAAGAACAAAGGAAACATATATAATAACAGCAATAACGTATGACAATCAACTGAGAATAACAACTATTATCAACAATGCAAGGATTCAGGACAACTCCAAGAAACTCATGATGAAAAATGCTATCCTATCCACTACTACCATAAGAGGGACTGGTGGAATTTGAATGCAGATTGAAGTATACCATTTTTCACTTTATTCCCTTCATCAGTTTTTCTTTGGTGTAAATAATGTGTCCTTTTTCACATGAAAGACATAAAAATATATATTTGATAATACATGTCCAACCTATGATATTACCTGCCCTCTTGAGGAGTGGGAAGAAAAAGGAAAGAAAATGATCACAAAATATCAAGAATGATTATTAAAAATTGTATCAACATGTAATATGGAAAATATTTTTAAAGACAACAATCCATTATAATAATATTCACAGAGGCATTATTTGTGTTAAAAAGTGTAAAACCAAATATATTTCCAATGATTTGAGAATGGCTAAATAAATTCTCTTATATTACTTTGATAAAAACTAATGACATGATCGAAGACAAGTCCTTTTACCTCTAAAAGCTCTACTACATTGGTGTCAAATTCAAAATAGAAACAGCTCCCTACCAAACATATTGACTTAAAACACCACAATTTAACATCTGTGTTGTACTGTAATTTTTATTTATTTTGTTAAACATTTCACAATTATATTTTAATCTGGTTCAGGAATCTTGACACCTCTTTTGTAGGCAACTCTCTAAGACTACTAGTTACAAAAAGCTGCTGACCTCCCAACCAAAAGTTGGGAGAATTTAAAGAAAATATCTGGGAGCTCCCTACCAGTAAAGTCATAGGTCCAGTTCTTATCCTTATTGCAATGGAATGGAATATAACTGCATTATGAGGAACAAAAAAAAAGTTGAAAACTTTACGGAAATATTAGAAGGCTTTTACTAGGTAATTCAGAGAATCAAAACCAAAATATTAATATACATCTGGACTTGAACATAATTATGAGAACACTAAACAAGAAGCAGATTCAAGTTGAAGACAAAGGAAACACACTAGAAGGATTAAAATTAAAGCTCACATCCTTCTCTCTTATGAATAATTTGTAAATCACAAGAGTGGAAATCACAAGATGACATTATCTATCCCTCACAATGATTTTACTAAGTAATTTTTCATCACTCTTGGTAAAAATACATCCTATGAAGAATTAATTTGTGTTTTTCTTTTGTGTCTATTGTGAGAACACCAAATTTATTATATTTTAGAAGAAAATGCATCAGCTATTTTACTTGACTCAGGAGGTCAAAAATAGAAGGAATGGGTTACAAGGAGGTAGATCTCAGCTCTATGTAAGACAGTCTTATTAATAGAACTGTCCAAAAGCAGAATATACTATATTAAAAGGTCATAGGATAATAGATTTAGATATAGAGGCAATTTTAGTCTTCCTCTTGTCCAGTCCACTCATTTTAAAGATGATGAAACTGAAGCCCAAATTAGTCAAATAGCATTTGATTTGGAAATCTCAGTTTTTACTATTTTGTTTTTCACTACAGATTGGTGTTATTTGAAAAGAGAACAGATGATCACTATTTGAGGCTTCTCTAAATGGATTCCTACCCAGCTATAATATGGATAAGACAACCTCTGGAGTCCCTTTTAATTTGGTGAATTTTAGCTTCTTGGATGGATGGAAATAATAGACAACTGAAAAGTTTCCCTCTCTAAGACTTTTTCTGAGATAGTTTAAAAACAAAGTTAAAATGCAATTTCTTTCTGAAAGGTTTCTGATTCTTATGATCTTTGAATCCTCCAAAAATGTGGCATGTTTTCAGCCTCATTTTATTATCTCCAATCAAAAAGATGTCCATGCCTTTTCCAACCCTCAGTTTCCCATTTTACAAAAAAAAGCAGTTGAACCTGAATGCCCCCAGTAGCATCCAGATGCATGCATAATTTAGCAATCGCCTTGAGACTGAGACTGATAAATTAAGGAAATTGACTCCTTCTACATTCCTCTGAAAACTCATTTATATGGCAGGAGCATCAGGGCCACCTCCTGTTTGTTTTAGATAAACAGAATTTCCAACTTTTAAGTTCTCTCATTTGTACTGCTATCAGCTCTTCAAGTACACAACTATATCTCTCCTCTTGGGTAACAGATTGTTGGTGGTAGCACTTCTAGGAAGGAATACAACCATTTTCTGACTCTTTGGTAGGTCTATTCCCCATCCTCTGGCCCTCTTATGGTGTTATTTGAGGGTGGACAATAAAGCCGACCCCAACCTCCAAATTTGTTTCCCACTGGTCTGCAATAGTGCATGAAATTCACAGACTGAATGCCAAAGTTATCTTCAGGAAATTTCTTCATTCTGTGTTTTTGAGAAGCAGGTATAAGCAATGCCTCAAAAATCAAAATAATGCAACATAATATGTAGGTCACTCCCCAAACTCAGCAATCAATTTTTGATTTGCAGTGTTGAAAAGGATTAAATAGATCAACTACTCTCCCTCTGCTAGTGTGAAAGCTAGTGGACCAGGTTACAAAAGGTAATATTCAATTTAGGATCAATTCATCAAATACTTATTGAGTACCTTTAGTGCCCCAGGGTTTGAAGTTTGGTGGTAGTGGAAGGATAATAGAATCTATAGCAGCGATGGAATTCCTGTTCTCCTAGACCTTCCAAGTCTATTTGGGGAGACAAGGGTAACCACCACATGAAGTAAAATAGCAAACTTTACAATAAGAATGATATTGTAAAGATAGAAAAAAATTTTACTTTTTACTTTGAGAAATGTAAGAACTTTGATCAGCCCTTGTCCATCCATCTTTCCAAAAGACTAATGATAAAATATGCTATCTTCTTACAGAGACATGATGGATTTAAGGACCAGATATGTAAAAAGTTCAGACCATATGAGAATTTATGTTAATTTACCATGTATATCTGTTGCAGGGAGTTTGTTTTTCTTCCTTTTTCTTCTGGTAAAGGAAGAGAAAATAGACTTCTATCAATTAAAACAAATTAATTACATGAAAATATTAAACAGCAACAATATTCAGGTTAAACACAATAGACGACATAATGATACTAATTTTTAAAGATTAAGTTGCAAACTTTCCTTTGAGAAACAGAGGCATGTACTTCCAGATGTAGTTAATATCTAGTATTATTTTGCTTAATTGTTTTCATGTATTATCCTTTAGAAATATGTTGGTCGTTTGTGTCAAATCAAAGTTTATTGAAAAAATCAGAGTAAACAGAGAGAGAGAGAGAGAGAGAGAGCGAGAGAGAGAGAGAGAGAGAGAGAGAGTCAGAGAAATTGGATGCAGAGAGAGAATTTTGTCTCCGAGATCTACAAGTGCACTAGATCCCCTGGTTTAGATACAATCATAACAATGGTGGACTTGGAGTATGTAAAACCTGAGTTCAAATACTGTCTTAGACACTAAGAGGTTGATGACTCTACTATTTTTCTTTGTTGCCTGTCCCATTATTCCTATACTGTTCCCCACTTGCTCTCTCCTCTCTCCACACAAATTTTATAAGGATATTTCAAATCCAAGAATTTTAGAAAAGAGGAAGTTCTTAGTTTGGGCTCAAAAAGCTGTTTTTTCTTGAAATCAGGAATGTTACACATTAGCTAGGTTCTTAAATGATGTTAGTCTCACAACATCCAAGAATAGTTATTAGATAAATATCTCAGGAACTCTAGATCTGTTTCTGGGATACTCCTTAGAGCAAGGGGGCACAGACTTGGGACACAAAAGCTCTTATGCCATGTATTTTTTTCAATGTAACATCATTAGGAGAAATTTCTGACTGCTTCTTGTCACAACAAGCTTCTCCCTGGTGGAACAAGGGGAGTAAAATAAAAAACAGGTAAGTTGATCCTGTCACTACTATTTTGCTTTTTTATTTCTGTCCTTGAGACCTCCAATTCCTATTTCTGGTTACCAAGCAATATATCACACACCTCTTTATTTGCTCAAGTTTTCCAATGTATAGATGGGGTTTGCTTGAGAGAAGAATTGAGTTGATAAGATTTGGCATAATGATTTAATCTCCTGTAGTCTGTCAAATGAAGGACATGAACAATGATATGTAAAAACCCTTGAAACTCTATCTTTCTATGCTTTTTCTTTCCGCATTGTATTATTTTCTTTATCCTGAAATGGGAAGAAAACATGAAGGAAGCTTGTGAAGCCCACTGAGAATGATGTGGAAAGTGAATGATGAAGAAACTACTCCATGCTTTGGGCAGTCAGGATTTAAATCATGGAGTTAAAAATCACATGACATAGATTTAATGGGAGAATAAGATGAAAAATAACCACAACTGTGTAGACAGAGATCAGATAAAAGAATTAGAAAAAGGAACTAGAACTTTTCATAACACTACAAGATAAAGAGTTTTGATAATAAAGGATAAAATAACTATTACATGTAGTAGGGATTTGGAGCATTCCCAGATTAGGTAAAATGGTAGCTTGTATATGGGTGACACAACTTTAGATAGTCTGTGGCATGCGTCATCCACTATTACATATCTATCTATCTATCTATCTATCTATCTATCTATCTATCTATCTATCTATCTATCTATTCATGTGTATACACAGAAATGTATATGTATATAGTCTTCATATAGAAATAGGTGAAATAAATTATCAACAGTTTATCTTGGGAGGAAATTAGAATAACTAGATATTTCGAAGAGGTATTTTGATATTTTTGAGAATAACAGTCTATGCCCCTTTAAAAAGATAAATACTTTGGTTTAAAATATACCTGTGTGGACCTAGATGATGATTGCATCTTTAATTGTTCTCTACTTTGATTAAATTAAAAACTTGAGAATGTATCAAGTAAAATAAGGGGAGGATATTCAAAGTCTAGCTTGAGGAATTTTGGATGATATACATAACAGACCCTCATTGGGTCAAACTGAGATATACCATGATTCATTATCTTTCTTTCTCTGCTGACTTAAAGTTTTATGGTACAATATCTGGATACATCTCCTTCTACATAGCAACCCAACGAGCCTCTCCTTTTAATAAAGAATACCAATTAACAAGGCAAATAATATAGCATAGGAGTCTTACAGACATTCTACACCCTAATCCCCCAACTGTAGAAAAAGAGAGAGGTAGGAGGTATACTTCCTTAAGTGTTTTCTTAGACCAGGATGATATAGTTCTAAGATTTGTCATCATAATTACACTGTTAGGGTCTGTTTTATTGATCTTTTTATTTCATCATTGTAAGCATTGTAAATGATTGTCAGTCTAGATTTCCTTCAATTTGGATCATTTCACTCAAGTCTTCACATTTCTCCAAATTCCTACCATTTGTTATTTTTTATAATATAATAATTCCATTATAATAATTGCCACAATTCATCTCTTCCTCAAATGGATAGGCATCCACTTTGCTTATAATTTTTCAATAATGAAAGGTATTGCCAAGCATATTTTGGAAGAGTAAATTCTGGTTCAAATGCTTATCAACAGTTTAGTCACTTTTCTCAAATAATTTTAAATTGTTTTCTGGAATGCTTAGACTAATTCATGGCTCAATCTATCATAAATCTATGTGCCTGTATTCTTGCATCCCTTTTTAGCATCAAGTGCTTATTCATTTTTTATCATTTTTTTCCAATTTACTAGGGGTGAAATAAAACTTCAAAGTAGCTTTAATTTCCATTTCTCTTATTATTAGTAATTTGAAGCAATCTTTCAAATAATTTTAATGATTTATAATTCTGTTTATTCATATTTTTGCCAATTGTTTATTCAGAAAGGGTACTTTATCTTAATGTAGCAATTTGAAAGGGAGAAAATGAGAGTACCTGAAAACAATATTATTGATGTTCTATGGGAAAATTTTGGCTCATTACTTAAAAAAATGAAGGCTTCTGCTTACATGGCCTAAATAATATGGCTCATCTCTTAAAAATAAGAAGCAGGTCTTGGAAGTAAATAGCTGAAGTCTATAATAATTTCAAAAAAGTATAGAATATGTTGTTTTTGATGTCACTATTTTTAAAGGGATCATTATAATTAAGTATAGAAAAGGAAATAATGTTTGTCCACAAAAATATAAGTATGCTTTTGATTTATTAAGAATCTGATATAGGAAAATTCATTTATGAAACACTAAACTTTGAAAATTTTCAAAGGATTCACCGTAAGATGCTTTAAAGAATAGACGGAAATATTAATAGATCCTGTTCCCCTCCTTGCTCCTGTAAACTTCTCATAGTATCGTGCATGAGGCAAGGGTCATGTCTTATCTGTCCTTCATAGTTTTGTCATTGCCTAATACAGTGGATAATTAATGAATGTCTATTATCTGTATCATTTCTTCTTCTCATTCATGCAACCACCATCAAGTCAGGCCACATTCCAACCCATCTCTCTCACTCAATTGCCAAAGTGATTTTCCTAGAATACAAGTTTGACCATAATCAACACTCTAAGGAATAAATTCTAATAGTTTCTTTTATTATCCACAGGACTAAAATTAAAATCCTCTCCATTCTCCTCCACATCTTAGAATACTTTGAGAGAGGCTTATAGCCTCCTACTGATATAGGTTTTCCCTCCAAGGTTATCGTCTAATCTAGATATGTACTCTATGTATCCAATTATTTATCTTATTTCTCCTACTAAAATGTAAGCTCTTTGGGAAAAGGGATCATTTTTCTTTTTCTTTCTATTACCAATGTTTAGCACAAAGTAATCACATAAAATGCTTGTTAATTGATTCCTGAATGAACTAATTAACAAACATTTATTAAGTGGTTACTATGTGCCAGGTAATGTGCAAAACACTGAAAAGATAAAGACAAAAATGAAAAAAAAAATCCCTGCCTTAAGGATGTTAAATTCTATTGTGAGAAAGGGTATGTACCTATATACATATAAACATGCATATACCCATACATGATATGTACTATATAAGTTATTTGAAGGGCTTTGAAAATGTAGCAGCAACTGTAGGCATCAAGAAAAGACTCATGTGGAACTAATGATTAGGCTGAGCTTTAAAGAACATGGGGAGTCTTAGAGATGGAGGTGAGGAAGAAGTCTATGTCAGGCATGGGAAATGACCTAGACCTAGGTCTAGAGAGGAAAGATGGAGCATTGGGAGGAAAGGTGAAAAGACTATTTTGACAGGACATAGAATATCTAAATGAGGGTAATGTATAAGCCTGAAAAGTAAATAAACAACAGATTCTAAATACCTTTACATACCAAAGAAAAAAGTTTTTTTAAAACAATTATTTGATCACAATTGAAACATGAACACAAGGAGAAACCACAAGGAGAAGGGTAGCATCTCTTGTCCGTGACCAGTAGATTTAACAGGCTTCTCCTGGAACATTTAGCAATGACTGAAAACCTTGGTTTGCAGAATCCTGTGTTTGTACAGCTATCTGATTTTAAGTGCTACCTAATTATAGAACTGGCATGTTAATGGCACATTTAGATCTATTTTCTTTAAAAAACCGAGTGTCTACTTTTTGCATCCAAATTCATTGATTATGCACAAAGAGGGCAGGAGTGCCTTGTGGCTTTATTAAATTGATCAGCATCTAATAACTTAATTATCTGCAGAAACAGATGTTACTTCTACTGCAAACAAATTATATTATATGCAGGGAAGAAAATTACAGCATTGAGCACCACAGAGATCTTTTAAATGATCATATTGAGAACAAGAGGGGAGTGAAGATTGAAATATGCTTCTTGACATAGAATGTGGCTTTATTTCAGTCATTCTCAAAAACTTTTATCATAGTATCTCACACAGCTGCATCCCTTTCCCCCTCTCATAATGTCCACAGAATTGGTCAGCATTCAATGTTGTTGAGAGATAGACAGACAGACAGATAGATAGCTAGATAGATAGCTAGATAGATAGCTAGATAGATAGATAGATAGATAGATAGATAGATAGATAGATAGATAGATAGATAGATAGATAGATAGATTGATAGATAGGCAAATCAGTAGGTAGAGCAGTAGGTAGGTTGGTAGGTATTTATTTATGTAGGCAGGTAGGTAGGTAAGTGGGTAGATGTCAAAATATTAATCAAGTCCTTGTTCTGTGCAATATACTGTGCAGAAATCTACAGAAATAGATACAAGTAATCAAGAGAGTTTCTGTCCTTAAGAAACTTAACATCCTAATAGAAGACAATGTGTTAAGGTGACATGAAAGGTATAAGAGGGGAGGTAAAAAAGAATGTAGCAATATGGTTTAGGGATGGCAGAGAAGGATGAGTTTCAAGGAAGACAAATTGAAAGCTCACCTATCAGAGTCCAAGGTAGTTCAAAGGAGGAGTCCAACGTTCTTGTAGGGAGAATGTAGAGATGATATTCAGATAGGAGCTATCATGGAATGGAAATGGCCAGGATATAGCATAGATGCATAGTTAATGCAAAAACTTACCTATCAGAGCCAAGTATCCCTACCCTTTCCTCCAAGAGGCAGAGTCAAAGAGCAGAGAAAAGTGTAACTCTAACCTGAAAGAAACCTAGAAGGACAATATAGAAGTAGGGTAGATCAGTCAAGAACACTGGGAAATTTTAAATGATTGGGAAAGAATATGAGCTCAGAGTAAGTAGAATTGCCATGAAGTAGACAGTAAGAGGAAGGAAGAAAATAAGGATGGTAGTAAGGAAGAAAGAAAAACAGGCATTCATTAAGTATCTACTAATTACCATGCACCCTGTTAAGCACTTTACAAAAACTGTCATTTGATCTTCTTCACAGTCCTGGGAAGGAGATATTATTATTTACATATTATAGTTAAGTTAAACAGAAGCAGATAGAGATTAAATGGTTATCCAAAGGCCATAAAAGCTAGTGTGCATGTGAGGCTCAAATTGAACTCAGGCCTTCCTGATTCCAGGTCCAAGTTTCTATCTACTAGGCTCTAACACATAACTATTTCAAAGAAATAAAGGGATTAAATTCAAGGATCAGGTAATGAAACCAAGCAGGGTTAAAAACCAGATAGGCAAACTAGAATGAAGCATAGTATATTAGAAATCAATTCTGTGGGAAGATAGAACAGTCAAGACTCAAGGAAATTTACAGAAAACAGAAGGTAGAAGACTAATGGAAGAAATGAATGGTCATCATTAAAGAAAACTTTGATAACTAAAGTAACTTTATGTTTCAGGGTCAGAGATTTAAATAATCCAGGTGAGGCTGGTTTAACTCCTCCTAGGAAAGCACATAAAGGAAACATTTTGCTTAGTGAGTACTACATTTAAGGGAGAGTAGAGTGTGTGGTGGGATGCCACTAGAGAGCTTAAGATTCTGTCAGAAACATATGGAACTATCAATATAAGCCTGTGCCTATTTAGATAAGGGGGAGGGTAAGAAGATAAAGCAGTAGGGGAAAAATTTGTTGATCTGCTATTTCTGGTTTCTTTGATAATTGGATTGAATTGATTGTTTTATGAATCTGATTAATTGAACTGAAATTAGTTATTAACCACACTTCCATTGACACTGCTGCCCTCTTAATCTATCCTTTCATGTCTCTCTTTCCCCTTCACTGTTAAACTTCTAGAAAAATTAGTTTAAAATCACTCCCTTGCCATCTTTAACATCCACTTACTGATCATTTATTTGTAATATAGCTTCCCTTCCCACTACTCTTTCCATTTCTCTTTTCAACATCACTAATGGCCATCCTAATAGCAATTCAATGACCCTTTCTTAGCCCTGGCTACTTATACATTTCTATTGTGTTTACACTGATAACTACTCTCCATCTCCCAGAGGTTTCTCATTTTGGACTTCAGGAAACTACTCTAATTTTGATTGTGTCTAGTAAGAAAATCTAATTCTTTTGGTCACATTACCCAGGGCTATTATGGCTCTTGATGTCTGATTGACTCACAGCTCTTGCTCTGTGACAAGTAGTGAATAACATGGGAATATTCTATTCTGAAGCCTCTGAATCGATCCTTTCTGTGGTTTATGATATGTATTTCCATTTATGTTTGCCTTTAGGACAACCCTGCAAATCTTTGCTGTACCTTTGGACATAAAACAATGGGAAGTATCTTATCTTTTGGCTACCTTTAGGTAAAGGCTGGAATGAGTAGCCTAAAGGAATTCTGGGAAGATGACAACTTAGATGGAGCCAATCTTAAAACCTCTGAACCCTTTCGCACTGAGATAGAAAACAATGTGCTTCAAGAAGAAAGAGGACCACATCTAACAGGACAGAGTAGGTAAAAGCAGGCCGTGGGTCTCTTATTTTACAGATAAATTCCCAGAGATCTTTCAATGGCAAGAATCCCAGACAAAACCTAAAACCATAAGAATTCAGGATATTTTCAAAGGAGAAGCTACATGTAGAAAAAGTGATATGTCATAGAACAATCCATGAATTTTGAGTCTGCTGGACTCAAATCCTGGATCTCTTACTGACTACTTGGATAACAATGGGTACATGGTTTCTGCTCTCTGATATTCGATTTCCTTGTTCGTAGAATAAGGAGTTGGATTAATAGAAATGTGATGTCGCTTCCAGCTCTAAAAATGCTGTAATAGTAAACCTGTGAGGAAGTACATTTTCAAATGTGAAAAATTACATTGCAAATTCAAGCTTGGCCCAAATCCCTACAGTGATTCTTCCTAGTCTGATCCAGTCTTCAATTCTTGACTAGAGAAGCAGAGCCTTTGCCATTGAGCCAATATTTCTAGTGAAGCAAACATGCTAAAGTTATAGTCCAGGGAAGTTGACCAAAGTATAACTTAAGTCCCCTTCCTCCATGACATGTCCAGTAATTCCAGTTCCAGTCATTACTCTTCCCATACCTTTCTATCAGCACTCTATAATCCAATCCAGCAATTTAAAAAAATCAACATTTATTAGGTTTAAGACATTGAGTTGCAAAACTAAAAATTAAATAGTCCAGACATGAGTGACTAACTCCCTAAAGGCACCAATGTGGGAGATGGAATGTTGTATATGGGCAACAGTTTCAGTTTGACTGCATTGGGCATTCAGGGATGGTGAATAATTTTAAATTAGACTACAAAGGGAAACAGGAACCAGATGAAAAAGGGCTTTAAATGCCAAATAAAGTAATTTGTATTTTATTCTATAGACAATAGAGCACCGCTGCTAACTTACCTATTTCTGTTAACAGTCCACCAACCTTCCAGTTATCAAGGTGGATAAATTCAGAATATTTTTTAATACTTCTCTCACCTTCACCTCCATATCTAATTAGTTGTAAAATCTTGTCAATTAACTAAGAGAATGTAATAGACAACAACAGAAATATTGTTTGAAGAACAACTTGTGTAAGTCCACCTCCAGAGAAAGAACTGATAAATAGACACAAGCACGACATAGTTTTATATATACATATACATACACATGTGCATATTATCAAATGTTGTCTTCTTTTGTATGTGTGGGGAAGAGGGAGATACATGGGATATTTAATATAACTATACAACAAATAGTAAAAAGAGTTTCTACCTCTAAAATATCTTCGGCATCTATCCTCTCTTCTCCATTCAGATAGCTGCCACCCTAGTTCAGACCCTCATGAATTTTGCCCTGGACCATTCTAACATCTGCTTTTGGTTTCTCTGTCTTCGGGCTTTTTCATTTCTAATTTTTACTCCACAATACTGTCAAATGAAATTTCTACAGGACAGATCTAAAATTTCATTCTCTTTCTCAAGGAGTTGTGAAGATTCCTTCTCTTTTGCCTTGAAAATAAAATACAAATTCTTCTGACATTTAAAACCCCTCATAATCTTTCTCCAACCTAGAGTTCTAAACTTATTACACATTATTCTCATTTGTCCCTTTCAAATTCTATATTTCAGACAAGCTGGCTTGTTTGTTACTCGTCATATTCAAAATTCTATCTCTGGTCTCTGTTCCTTTGACCAGCTCTACCCTCTCTCAGAATCTCTACTTGACTCCAATCCTTATCATGCATGTTACCTCTAATATGAAGCCTTTCCTTATTCCCCTCTCCCCCTGCCATTGATAATATCTCTCCCTCCATAGAAATCATTTAGCATTAACTTTTATATACTTTGTGTCTACTGATGCATCCATTTGTTTCCTTTGATATACTGTAATTTTCTCTAGTATAGACTTTGTTTCCTTTTTTGTCTTTGCATCTCCAGAACCTAGCAACAGTGCCTAGAATTTGTTCTTGTTTAGTCGTTTTGTAGCTGTGTCCAACTCTTCATAACCTCATTTGGGGTTTCTAGACAAGGTCACTGGAGTGGTTTGCAGGACCTTCTCCAGGTCATTTTACAGATGAGGAGACTTAGATAAACAGGGTTAGGTCACCTGCTCAGGGTCACCCAGCTAGTAAGTTTCTGAGGCCAAATTTGAACTCAGGAAATTGAATTGTTTCTAGATCCAGTGGTCTATCCATTGTGACACCTAGTTGCCCTTTATTATATGTGATGAAGAGGAAATAGACCCTGAAACTGTAGTTGTAAGCTAGAGCTTGTCAAGTGGACTTTCAAGAGGAGACAGATTTTCAGTGTGATTTTTTCTACCTTGGAAATGCTGTAAACAGGGCTTGATTTATTGTTTTGTTGATTGTCTAGACTTAAGTAATGGAGAAAATGTTAGTAATGTAGATTAAACTTAAAAGTATTTCATGGCACAATTTTTTTTTTCATCGAGCTGATGGCTAATTGCTGACTGAATGGTAGTGTGGGCAAGGATGCGACAATATTTAATCAACCTGGAAAAATAAGCTGGATCCATAATACAGACTGCAAGACGTAATAGGAAAAAAAGAACCACACAATTTAAGGCATAAGATAGATTGTAAGGATTAGTGTGGGGATGCTTTGGGGCCAAGGTCCTCATTCAGTTTCCTGTAAATCATATTTTTGGTAGGTTACCCTGCCTATCCTTCCCCTTGCTGCTTCTAGCAAGCTAGTAAGCCCATAGTAAATATATCAAGGAACTGCTTTTTTTTTTCCTTAGCATGTGAACTTTCTCCATTTTTGTAGGAAAGGACTCTGAAGTTCATCATATTAAGTGATCTGTCCAAAACCTTACAGATAGTTGTGTCAGCAGCAAGAATTGTTTCCAGGTGGTCTTGACTTCAGTTTGAACAGAATTCCCTATATCAAATTCCCTCTCAAGTCCATGGATTGTACTCAATAAACACTTAAATAGCTGGGTGAGTGGATTAGATCTAGTAATTAGCAAAAGGTTCCTTTATTTGAATAATTCCATTTGAGCCATAATTTCTACATAATTAGATGTGAAATATTCCATTGTTAGAGATACTTCTCCATCAGTTACATTCTGTAACGGCATTGTCACACAGAACCTATCCTTCACCATGGAATAAAACTCCTTTAAGAGAAATAGGCAATTCTCTGACAATAGAAGCCACAGCTTCTTTTTATTTATTTGAGGAACAGCAGTCAAAAAAGCAGGGAATGCTTGATATAGCTTTACACTGACCATATTCACAATTTTTCTCTCTGAATCATTTCTCTTTTCCCAGGAAGAGAAAAAAATAAGGTATAGCTAGCGAAAGATTCTTCGAACTCCAAAACCTCTGGAGAAGTTATGTATGATATAATAATAAGGAATAGAAAGAGGCAGGATTTGAACGGAAATTTAACATTCTACCTTCCATGTCAAAGTATTAGACCATGGGAAACGTCTAAGAAATCTAAGACATGGTCTCTTAAAAAAATTACAGGCTTGTTCTGGAAATTAGCTATATAGATATAAATAAAAAATATTAAGATATCATATCAATGTAGATTATGTCTATAAATGTGAGTAATTAGTGAATAGTTCAGGATAGGTTATAATCAAAGGTTAGAATCAAGCATAATTCACAGTAGGAAGAGATGATAGAGGCTTCCTAAAAGGATAGCTCATTGGAGGCTGGAATAGTCAAATAGTTAAGGTAAGCTTCAGTTAGAAGATGAGATTTAGGTTGAACTTGGAGGATTATATTTGTATCTCTAAAAGTAAAATCCTTAGCCTCAGCTATACTGTCATATTGAGGTAAAAGGATTTCACAGCTGCCCTTGTAACCTGTACCAGTGTTTGATAATTGCCATGCACTGTCAGGAATTCCCAGGGGGAAAGATCAGACCTCAGGAGAGATTAAATTCACAGTGAAAAAAAAAGACAAAGGAAAATCAAATGCTGGATGTGATACTTTCCTCTGGGCAGTAATAGCCACAGTAAAATGTTACTCAATTCTTTTCAGCATATGATTTTGCTGTTGCTATTTTTCTTAACATTTATCTGCAAATTCTTTTCTATAACCCATATGGTATATAGAAATAGCCAGGGTCAAATGCATCATAGATTCATAAGGAGGGAAAATATAACCCAAACAGAAAGTGAAATGATTAATTCGAGTAAGATGTAGTTGGGGGCAGGGGCAGGAAGAGAGTTACCAAGTATTAGCTAACGCTGTTCAATAATTTACAAATCAATTAAAATGACATTATTATTCTCCTTTACCACTTAGCTTCCCTGATATTTAAAGGTCACTCAGATACTACTGGAGAAGAAGATTATTAGCAGGCACGTGGAAATAGCATTTCCAATCTGGATAATACCATATGAAGCCAATTTGTGTCCTAACTCAGTAATGCCCATCAGAATATAAGGGTAGTATTTGATGAAATAAAGCTGTTAATTTTTTTAAAGAGCACCTAATACTTGATGATAGTGAAAAGTGAGATACTGAACAAAGGAGAGAGAATTGGACTTGGACTCCAAAGGCCTGGATTGGCATCATTTTCAGCTTTCTCTCTGACAGGGTAACCTTAAGCTAGTTACTTAATTACTTTATTCCTGAGTTTTTTCACCTGTAAAATAGGAATAATATTACCTGTTTTCACCACTTAATAGTGTTGTGAGGACAAAATGAGAGAATAGTCTTGAAAACAGCTTATATATGGAAAAAGCCCATACAAACTTTAAGTTTTAGGTAAACCTAATGTCAAGGCAATCTCCATCAGAAAGCAGAAATCTAGATATCAGTTTAGTTGCCCAACATTCAGTTAGATGTACAAGAAAAAAAACTGATCTTTCAGAATTCATAGATTTAGAACTGGAAGAGATCTTTGAAGCCATCTAGATCAACCCTCTCACTTTTCAGAGGAGTCCAATAAGAATTCCCTATATCAAATTACCTCTCAAGTCCATAGTATGCACTCATTAAACAGGCTATGCTGTGACTTAAATGACTAGGTGACTGGCCCACTAAGGCCCAGAGAAGATAAGGTTATGTCCAAAGTTATAAAGCTAATAAGTGGTAAACTAGGAATTAAACTATTTCTTAATGTTCCTGAATTCCCAATACCTAGGGCTGACTACCAAGTACTTCAGTGCTGCATAGACTAGTCCACCTCCTGGTACTCCTAAATACACTCCAGAAAATAGTGAGAGATGGGAACTTTTGTCCCAAATTGTAATTTTCATTCCTTCATGTAATAAACATTTGTGAATTACTTTGCCCATGACCAAAATTATATCAGGCACTCTTCTAAATAAAAATTAGAAGAGAAAGTCCCAGACCTTCTGGAATCTAATTATGGAGGTAATACTAATCTCACCTATAATTTTTAAACAAATACACAAAAATAGTCCTATGATTTCATCTAAATAAGGAACTCATGGGGAGAAATTCTTTTTTTTAATAATAATTTTTATTTTTTAGATAAGTTATCATGGTTACATGATTCATGCTCTTACTTTCCCCTTCACCCCCCAAATTCCCCCCCCCCATAGCTGGTACGCATTTCGACTGGTTTCAACATGCATCATTGATCAAGACTTATTTCCAAATTGTTGATAGTTGCATTGGTGTGGTAGTTTCGAGTCTACATCGCCAATCATGTCTGCATCAACACCTGTGTTCAAACAGTTGTTTTCTTCTGTGTTTCCACTCCTGTAGTTCTTCCTCTGAATGTGGGTAGCGTTCTTTTCCATAAATCCCTCAGAATTGTCCTGGGTCATTGCATTGCTGGTAGTACAGAAGTCCATTACATTCTATTTTACCACAGTGTATCATTCTCTGTGTACGATGTTCTTCTGGCTCTGCTCCATTCACTCTGCATCAATTTCTGGAGGTCTTTCCAGTTCACATGGAATTCCTCCAGTTTATTTTTCCTTTGAGCACAATAGTATTCCATCACCAGCATATACCAAAATTTGTTCAGTCATTCCCCAATTGAAGGGCATTTTCCAGTTTTTTGCCACCACAAAAAGTGTGACTATAAATATTTTCATACAAGTCTGTTTATCTATGATCTCTTTGGGGTACAGACCCAACAATGGTATGGCTGGATTAAAGGGCAGGCATTCTTTTATAGCCCTTTGAGCATAGTTCCAAATTGTCATCCAGAATGTTTGGATCAGTTCAAAACTCTACCAGCAATGCATTAATGTCCCAATTTTGCCACATCCCCTCCAACATTCATTACTCTCCCCCGCTATCATTTTAACCAATCTTCTAGGTGTGAGGTGATACCTCAGAGTTGTTTTGATTTGCATTTCTTTAATTATTAGAGATTTAGAGCACTTTTTCCATGTGCTTATTGATAGTTTTGATTTCTTTATCTGAAAATTGCCTATTCATGTCCCTTGCCCATTTATCAATTGGGGAATGGCTTGATTTTTTATACAATTGATTTAACTCCTTGTATATTTGAGTAATTAGACCCCTGTCAGAGTTTTTCGTTATGAAGATTTTTTTCCCAATTTGTTGTTTCCCTTCTGATTTTGGTTGCATTGTTTTTGTTTGTACAAAAGCTTTTTAATTTAATATAATCAAAATCATTTATTTTACATTTTGTAATTTTCTTTAACTCTTATGGGGAGAAATTCTGCCAATGCAGACCACACATACTCTGTAAATTTTAGTCTAAGAAAGTTGCCCTGGGTAAATTGAAAAATGAAGTATCTTGCCCAGGCACATACTTCCAATGTTTCACTGTTGGACTTGAACACAGATTTTTCTGAATGATCCTGATTGACCCTTAGAACCTTGTACCAAGGGATGGATGGTTCCTTTCATTGTAATTATATCCGAGGTACCTGACATAGTACTTGCTATAGAGTACATGTTTAATAAATAGTTGTTAATTGATTGATTCCTCCATAATGCTATGCCAGGGTAATTAGTGATCTAAATTAGCTGTGCTTATCAGAACAAACATCTCAGTAAGAAGACAACTAACATACACACATACATACATACACACACATACATACATACATACATAAACTAGGGAATAATTTTTTGAAGGTGCATTGTATTAGAGACTATTCTGGTTTGGGTTTTCACTCTGATATTTGATAACTAATTAGACATCCTAGAACATATAACTTGCACAAATTATTGCTGAGGATAGTACAAATATAGTGTACATGTGTCCATACATATTTTACCTGGCCCAAAATTGAGTAGTTGAATTTAGTAGATTGCCTTTAGAAAAATGCATAGTATTATTAATGACTTCCACAATTTACCTTGAAACATTTAACATCAATATTCTTGTAATGTATTGTTGCATAACTGTGACTTTGAATAAATACTCTACCCTTTGAATAAATGAATAAATAAGATTTGAGGACCTCCTAAAAAGTATTGGTGAGGTGGATATGACAGACTGTATGAGATTACCATCAAGGATTCCTAACAGTCATTTCATAGCTGTATTTAACGATATGGAGAGAGATTAGGAAGTGGGAGAAAGTTAGACAAAGAAAAAGAGATAGATAGACAGACAGACAGACAGACAGACAGACAGAGAGTGGAACACAGAAATATAGAGATAAAGACAGAGAGAGAGAGACAGAAACAGAAACAGAAACAGAGACAGAGACAGAGACAGAGACAGAGAGAGTGCAGATGATTCCATTAGTCATGTCATGAGAAATAAGAACCTGTTCCGTAGTCAACCATCTCTTTTCTTCTGAACCTTTTCATGGGACATTTAGTCATTCTATGCTGAGCACAGAAAGAACAATTTCTAACTATAGTCAGAAGAAAGTTATTCTCGCCCATTATTCTGATCTGAAGGGTTTGTAGGTTTTGTGTTTCAGTGTCAAATTCAATGCATCCAACATGAAATTGACTCTGAATGTCTACAGTTGTAAATCCTTTGTCCTTGGGTGAATTCCTCCTCTTCCCTGTGTTACAGAATACTTTTGGTTATCAAGCTAAACTATGGTGAAAATGTCTATGGTAATTATACTGACGGTAATAACAGTAATTTTAATAGCAACTGTGGTAGTAATGAAGATGGTAGTGAAAATGATGACAATTATGATATGATTGATGAAATTTTCAAAAACTTTGTCATCATGGCTTTTATAGAATGGCTTGTAGAAAGCATCTGCCAAAGTTCTTACGCTAAAATAATTAGACAATTTTTATCATGAACTTCACTCATTACTTTAATTTCTCATTATTAATTGAAGTAAGAAATTTATGTTATGAAAAGCATTTCTATCATTTTGGGGTTAGTATATGAAGTGGAAAAATAATTTGATTAGCTAATTGAAAGATAATTGGATTTAGGGATGGGAAATATGTTACTTGTGAGAAGAAACAGCCATACTATACTAAAAGTCATAGTTGGTGATACAAAGCCTGAACCTCAGATATCTAATTCATGGGAATTTCTTAAATAACTGTGTCTTGGGTCCTGGGTTGCTCTCGGGGGCTTGAGGCTTGAATCCAAGCAAAGCCATTTTAGTTCCTACCTGCCAACCTGCTTTACCTTGATTTGATATTCAATCTACCTCACAGTTTACATCTGTTTAGTTATTTAGATATAAAAGAAGAATATATATATATGGTTAGAGAGTAGATCGGCTAATACATATTTTTACCTTTTAATTACCTTTCCTTTTTGAGGGGAGGGGTTGCTTGGACATAACAGTTGAGGGCTTCCCTGACCTTATTAATCCTTATTGCTTCTCCCTTCCTTACCATCCCCATGTATCAATAAACCTTTAGACAATTGGGAGCAGTGCCTGGTTATATTTAGGGAAATACTCAAAACTTCCTCAAGCTGAGTTCCTCCTGCTTGTAGCCCAGAAGTAAGACCTTTCCTCTGTGCCTTTCAAGCTTCAAAGAATTCAAGCTTCTCCTATTTTCTCCTATTCAATCCTGTGGGGAAATAGTTTAGAGAAAGTTATCATCTTTAGGATTTCAGCCTTTCCTGACTTACTGTCCTGGTCCTATAGTTAACAAGTCCATCCACCATTATCATACAGTAACTGATTTTCCAACTGCCTAGTGGGAGGGGGAAAGTGAAGGAGCTCTCAGCAAGATTTTGCCCTTCCCTTCAGTCAAGCCTGTTTGTGAGTGTGTGTGTGTCCTCTCCATAGTCCAAATTAGTAAGGCTTGATTGCTACAGACCCCTGGCATCTTACAGCTTCCCAATACAACACACACAACATAGAAGCAACTGCTTGAGGGCAATATAAAATTATAGATTAAATGAAACTTCTACATGATAACCCTTTTACTCATCTCTGATTGATGCCCTATCACAATGTCCTCAGTATATATGGTAAAACTTATTTTCTCAAATTCCTAAATCATTCCCTATTTAGTAGATGGTCCTCCTTCCTACTTTATTAAAATTAAGGACAACTATTGTGAATTCCTTCCTCTCTCTTCTCCACACCATATATTTCTTTCTCTTTACTAATGTTTCTTTTCTTTCTTCTACTCTCAGAGGATGGATGAAGTTATGGCATGCAAATTTTAATTTTTATATAGTGTGAAATCAAATTCCTTTCTAATTTAGCCTAGATATTCCTAGATGATTCCTATAGAACAATTCACTTTTTTTTTGTTCATCTAAAAATTCTCCCTGTCCAATGACTTTTCTGCTGACAAATAAGTTCAGGTCTATATTAGATTTAAAATGCCTCTCCTTGGACCTGTGATTCTTTTGATTTATTATCCTAACTTTCTCCTTCTCTTGACTAAAACATTTCTAGAAAGAGTAGATTATAATTGCTATTTCTACTTTTTTATAATTCACTTACTCCCTAGGACCTTAAAAACTTTGTCCCCATTATTTGGTATTAAAACTATTTTCCCCTAAGTGAAATAATGTAGATTCTTGATGGGGTGGTTTTGATAATATTAAGACACCAAGGTTTAGTTGGTTCCTTCATACTGCACAGTGAAAGGGCCTATGAGCCTCCTCTCAGTGACCTGTGCACAGTTCAAAGTACCAGACAGATTCTTAAAAAAACAGGACAAGGATTTATTTTTGAAAACATGGTAAGATGAAGGGGAGGATTAAGGACTTAGGATTTCCTAAATCCAAGGAGTCTAACTAATGTCCCATCTTCTAAGATCTCCACATGGAGATTTCTTAATTTTCATTTTGTTTTAAATTTTCTTTTTTAGAAAAATTTTCCATGGTTACATGATTCATGTTCTTACTTTCCTCTTCACCCCCCAAACCCCACCATAGCCAATGTGCATTTCCACTGCTTTTAACATGTGTCATCAATCAAGACTTATTTCAATATTATTGATAGTTGCATTGATGTAATCATTTCAAGTCTACATCCTCAATCATGTCACATCAACCCATGTGTTCAAGCAGTTGTTTTTCTTTTGTGTTTCCACTCCTATAGTTCTTCCTCTGAATGTGGATAGTGTTCTTTTCCATAAATCCCTCAGAATTGTCCTGGATCATTGCAATGCTGCTAGTACAGAAGTCTGTTACATTCAATTTTACCATAGTGTATCAGTCTCTGTGTACAATGTTCTCCTATATCTGCTCCTTTCACCCTGCATCAATTTCTGGAGGTCATTCCAGTTCACATGGAATTCCTTCAGTTTATTATTGCTTTGAGCACAGTAGTATTTCATCACCAGCATAAACCACAATTTGTTCAGCCATTCCTCAATTGAAAGGCATACCCTCATTTTCCAGTTTTTTTGTCATCACAAAAAGCATGGCTATAAATATTTTTGTACAAATCTTTTTCCCTATGATCTCTTTGGGGTACAAACCCAGCAATGTTATGGCTGGATCAAAGGGCAGGCAGTCTTTTAGCGCTCTTTGGGCATACTTCCAAATTAGCATCCAGAATAGTTGGATAAGTTCACAATTCCACCAGCTATACATCAATGTCCCAATTTTGCCACATCCTCTCCAACCTTCATTACTCTCCCCTGCTATCATTTTAGCCAATATGCTAGGTGTAAAGTAGTACCTCAGAGTTGTTTTGATTTGCATTCCTCTAATTATTAGAGATTTAGAACACTTTCTCATGTGCTTATTGATAGTTTTTATTTCTTTATCTAAAAATTGCCTATTCATGTCCCTTGTCCATTTATCACTTAAGGAAGGGCTTGATTTTTTTATACAATTAATTTATCTCCTTGGATATTTGAGTAATTAGACCTCTGTCAGAATTTTTTGTTATGAGGATTTTTAACCAGTTTGTTGTTTCCCTTCTGATTTTGGAAGCATTGCTTTTGTTTGTATAAAACCTTTTTAATTTAATATAATCAAAATTATTTATTTTAAATTTTGTAATTTTTTTCTAACTCTTGCTTGGTTTTAAAATCTTTCCTTTCCTAGAGATCTGACAAGTATACTATTCTGTGTTCAATAATTTACTTATGGTTTCCTTCTTCATGTTCAAGTCATTCACCCATTCTGAATTTGTCTTAGTGTAGGGTGTAAGATATTGATCTAGGCCCAATCTCTCCCATATTGTTTTCCAATTTTCCCAGCAGTTTTTGTAAAATAGTGGATTTTTGTACCAAAAGTTGGGTTCTTTGGGTTTATCATAGAATGTCTTGCTGACATCACTTACTCCAAATGTATTCCACTGATCTACCCTTCTGTCTCTTAGCCAGTACCATATCATTTTGATGACCACTGCTTTATAGTACAGCTTGATATGTGGTACTGGTAGGCCACCTTCCTTTACATTTTTTTCATTATTTCCCTTCATATCCTTGATCATTTGTTCTTCCAAATAAACTTTGTAATAGTTTTTTCATATTCAATAAAAAAGTCTCTTGGTAATTTGATTGGTATGGCACCAAAGAGGGAAATTAATTTTGGTAGAACGGTCATTGTTATTATCGTAGCTTATCCTACCCATGAGCAGTCAATATTTTTCCAATTGCTTAGATCTAGTTTTAATTGTTTGGAAAGTGTTTTGTAGTTGTGTTCATATAATTCCTGTGTTTGTTTTGGTAGATAGATTCCTAAGTATTTTATATTGTCAAGGGTGATTTTAAATGGTGTTTCTCTTTCTACCTATTGCTGCTGTGATGTGTTGGAAATATATAGAAATGCTGGTGATTTATGTGCATTTATTTTGTATCCTGTAACTTTGCTAAAGTTGTTGGTTATTTCAACTAACCTTTTAGTAGATTCTCTAGGATTTTTGAAGTAGAACATCATATCATCTGCAAAGAGTAATAGCTTGGTCTTCTTGTTACTTATTTTAATACCTTCAATTTCTTTTTCTTCTCTAATTGCTACTGCTAGTGTTTCCAGTACAATGTTAAATAATAGAGGTGATAATGGGCATCCTTGTTTTACTCCTGATCTTATTGGGAAGGTTTCTAATTTATCCCCAGTGCATATGATGCTTGTTGATGGTTTAAGATATATACTGTTTATTATTATTCTATTCCTAAACTTTCCAGTGATTTCAATAGAAATGGGCGTTGTATTTTATGAAAGGCTTTTTCAGTATGTATTGAGATAATCATTCGATATTTGTTTGTTAGCTTGTTGATATGGTCAATTATGTGAATGGTTTTCCTAATGTTGAACCATCCCTTCATTCCTGGTATAAATCCCAGCTGATCATCATGGATAATCCTCTTGATCACTTGCTGGAGTCTTTTTGCTAGTATTCTATTTATGATTTTTGCACCTATGTTCATTACAGAAATTGGTCTATAGTTTTCTTTCTCTGTTTTTGGCCTGCTTGGCTTTGGAATCAGTACCATATTTGTGTCGTGAAAGGAATTTGGTAGAACTCCTTCTTTCCTTATTATGTCAAATAATTTGTATAGTATTGGGATTATTTGTTCTTTCAATGTGTGAGAGAATTCACTTGTGAATTCATCAGGCCTTGGCACTTTTTTCTTAGGGAGTTCTTTGGTGGCTTGTTCAATTTCTTTTTCTGAAATTATTTAAATATTCTATTTCTTCTGCCATTAATCTAGGCTATTTATATTTTTTAGATATTCATCTATATCACCTAGACCGCTATGTTTAAAGCCACATAATTGGGCAAAATAGTTTTTAATGATTGCCTTAATTTCCTCTTCATTAGAGGTGAGGTCTCCCTTTTCATCTTTGATTCTGATAATTTGGTTTTCTTCTTTCTTTCTTTAATTAGATTGAAAAGTACTTTGTCAATTTTATTTATTTTTTCAAAGTACAAGCTTCAGTCTTATTTATTAATTCAATAGTTCTTTTACTTTCGATTTTATTAATTTCTCCCTTGATTTTTAGTATTTCTAATTTAGTTTTCATCTGGGGAATTTTTAATTTATTCAATTTCTAGTTTTTTAAGTTGCATGCCCAATTTATTGACCTCTGCCCTCCCTAATTTGTTAATAGATGCACTCAAGGATATAAATTTCCCCCTAAGTACTGCTTTGGCTGCATCCCATACCTTTTGGTAAGAAGTCTCATATTTGTCATTATCTTCAATGAAATTATTAATTGTTTCTATGATTTTTTCTTTAACTAATTTATTTTGGATAATTATGTTATTTAATTTCCTATTAGTTTTTGGTTTGCCTCTGCATGTATCCTTGCTAATAGCTATTTTTATTGCATTATGATCTGATAAGGTTGCATTTATTATTTCTGCTTTTTTGCATTTGTTTGCCATGTTTCTATGCCCTAGTACATGTCAATCTTTCAGCATGTGCTGCTGAAAAGAAGGTGTATTCCTTTTTGTCCCTATTTATTTTTCTCCATATGTCAATTAGATCTAATTTTTCTAAGATTTCATTTACCTCCCTTTTCTCTTTCTTATTTATTTTTTGGTTTGATTTATCTAGATCTGATAGGGGAAGGTTCAGGTCTCCGACTAGTATAGTTTTATTACTTATTTCCTCCTTGAGCTCCACCATTTTCTCCTTTATAAATTTGGATGTTATACCATTTGGTGCATACATGTTGTCATGTTGTGTACTACTATTTCTTTAGTGTTTATACTACCTTTTCTCAGGATATAATTACCTCCTCTATCTCTTTTAACCAGTTTTATTTTTACTTTGACTTCATCAGAAATCATGTTTGCAACTCCTGCTTTCTTTTTTTCAGTTGAAGCACAATAGATTTTGCTCCAGCCATTCATTTTTACTCTATGTGTGTCTACCTATCTCATGTGTGTTTCCTGGTATCTTAATGACTTCTTCTTAGTAGCTTGTAATATTTTTTTCCTTGGTCTGGTAGTTTTTGAATTTGGCTATAATATTCCTGGAAGCTATTAGTTGTGGATTAAATGTAGGAGGTGATCTGTGGATTCTTTCAATTTCCACTTTTTCCCCTTGTTTGAGAATATCAGGACAGTTCTCTTGTATAATTTCCTGTAGGATGATGTCCAAACTTTTTCTTTTGTCATGATGTTCTGGCAGACTAATAATTATTAAATTGTCTCTTCGAGTTCTGTTTTCAAGATCTGTGGTTGTGTCAATGAGGTATTTCATATTTTCCTCAAATTTTTCATTTTTTAAATTTTGTTTTATATATTCTTACTGCCTTGTGAAGTCATTTGATTCTAGTTGTTGAATTCTAATTTTTAAAGACTGAATTTCATCACTGGCATTTTGTTCATCCTTCTCCTTCTATTCTGTTTTTCTTTGTAGATCATCTTTCACCTTCTTTGCTTCCTTTTTCAGTTGGTCAGTTTGGGCTTTTAAGACATTATTTTCTTGTTTTATATCATTTATTTCCTCTTCCCAATTGTCTTCAGCTTCTGTTGATTGTTTTATGAGTTCTTGAGTTATTTGAATTTTGAATTCTTGAGTTAATTGAATTTTGAGTTCTTCAGTTCGTTGATTTTTAAGTTCTTCCAAAGCCTGTGTCCATTTCACTGAAGTTTCTATGTTGTTGTTTTTTTTTTTGGTGTTCCTTCATCTTCTTCTGATCCATTTGCTTTTTGTTCAATTTCTGAATAAAAGCTGTCAATTATGGTTTCTTTTTTCTTTTTCTTTTGTTTACTCATATTTTTTCTTTCTTTCTCCCCTGTAATTGGCTGTAATCTTGATCCTCTGATCATTTTTTTTAATCTGTGGATTTGGGCTATTCAGATCTGGGAGGTCTTCTTCTCTGTTTCCTTGATTAATTAGGTTAGTGAGACTTGAGGCCAGATTTTCCCCAGCTGGTGATAAAAGCTAAAGAAATGAATTAGGCTACTTTCCCTATAGTCTGTGGGGGAGGGGTGTTAGAACTTCACTGATCTCTGAAGATTTCTTGTCATCTGTACTTATAGGATTAAGCCAGGTTGGGGCTGATCTTCAAAGCTCCAGGTTCCCTGAGGTCAGATTTTCCCAAGCTTGTGGTAAAAGGTAAATACTATAGTGTGTGAGGAGTATTGGAGCTCCTCTGCCCTCTGAAGACTTCTTGTCTGCTGTATTGATAGGATTAGACCTGGGTGTTATTGATCTATATAGCCCAGAGTGCCCTGAGGTCAAAACCTCAAGAGAAAAGGAGGTGTGCCAATGAGGCACTGCCTCAGACTAGTGCCCCATCCCACCCATATATTCCAGGATATTCTGGAGACTCAGCACATTAGGTGGAGGAGGGGATCTGGAATCTTTTTCCTTTCTTTCCCCTCCCACCCAAGTTTCAAGAATTCAGGCTTTTTTTTCTCTTTTTTTCCATGTACCTTTTAAGTTGGGTTCTGCTGAAGGATCTCCCACCTCTGTTGTGTTGTCAGATTTCATTTTCTGTTCACTCTGAGCCCTTTGTCCTTGATTGGTGGTGAAAGGCTTTATAGAGGTCTGGAACCTTGCTGCTTCTTTGCTGCCATCTCCCCAGAATTCCTCTATATCTCTTCATTTTCTTTCAAGCTCCCTAATTCCTACTCTGTCTGTATAACTTCCCAGAATTGACCAACTACCTGAAACTATTTAATACTCCCAGATTATTTTTTTTGCAATTTTTTTAAACCCTTGTAGTTTCGGTGTATTGTCTCATAGCTGGAAGATTGGTAAGGGTGGGCAATGGGGGTCAAGTGACCTGCCCAGGGTCACACAGCTGGGAAGTGGCTGAGGCCGGGTTTGAACCTAGGACCTCCTGTCTCTAGGCCTGACTCTCACTCCACTGAGCTACTCAGCTGCCCCCCAGATTATTTTTTTTTAAGATAAACTGGTCTTCTTAGTTGCTTCAGGGAGAACCCTTTATCAGGGGTCAACGCTAGTAGTATTAGGTCCAAATTGGCTTCTGGCCTTCCCACCACAGGCAGTTTGTACAGGCTTGTTTGGTCACAGGTCTTCTGAGTTGACAGGTACTTCCAGCTTGCAGGAACACTGATGATTTCAAGTTAATGAAAGGTTTTTTTGTTTGTTTGTTTGTTTTCCAGTCAAGAACAGCAGGGATCAAGGTATTCAGCTCCAGGGAATAGGAAACCAAAAAAAAAATCCTCCTCACTGAGAGAGAGAGGAAGTTCCTGTTTCAGACAGTCCAGAGGACAGGATGTCCGAGAGCCCCCCAATAAGTACCTGTGTTGACTTTTATCCCCTTCCCTATATTCCAGAACACAGCCTCATCAGTTCCACAGCAAGCAGTCAAGTCTAGTAAACCTCTATCTTTGCAAAATTTCTCACCTGTTTGCAACCCATTTCTCTTCTTCCCTTCTTACATATGTCACTAATGAACTTCAAATATCCCTTCTCCGTTCTTGTACCCTTTTAATTTCTGAGATATGTTACTCTACTGACCATATCCTCCTTCTTTATACTATTTTGTTTCCCTTCCATTTTGGGAGGGCACAATTTTTCAAACTTTACCATTCATATGTCTAACTATTCCTTTTCAGTCTCTTTACCAATAATGAATGTAAGAAAGTACATTTATGAAGCATTTTTATGTGCAATACATATTATTTATGTTTCACTTTCCTCTTATTCTAAGTATAAGTGTTTTCCAAGGCTCTGTCCAAAATTATCTCCTTTACTTTCTCTGTGCTCTCCCTTTGTGATGTCATATATTATCAAAGCTACAATTTTCACCCCTATGCAGATGATCCCATTGCTAGAATTAAAAAAAGGCTTCACAACACAACTCCAAAACCCTTTCCATACAATTAAAACTAGATCTAAACAACTGGAAAAACATTGAGTGCACATGGGTAGGACAAGCTAACATAATAAAAATGACCATCCTACCCAAATTAATTTCCCTATTTAGTACTATATCTATCAAACTACCATAAAACTGTTTTCACTGAATTAGAAAAAATCTGTAAAAAAAGTTCATTTGGAAGAACAAAAGACCAAGAATATCAAGGGAAAAAAGGAAAAAAAATATGAAGGAAGGCAACCTAGCAGTACCAGATATTAAGCTATACTATAAAGCAGTGGTTATCAAAACAATATGGTACTGGCTAAGAGAAAGAAGGGAGGATCAGTGGAATAGACTTGGGGTAAGTGATCTTAGCAAGACAGTCTATGATAAACCCAAAGAGCCCAACTTTTGGTACAAAAATCCACTATTTGACAAAAACTGCTGGGAAAATTGGAAAACAATATGGGAGAGATTGGGCCTAGATTAACATCTCACACCCTACACTAAGACAAATTCAGAATGGGTGAATATAAAACTTGAATATAAAGAAGGAAACTATAAGTAAATTATTGAACACAGAATAGTATACTTGTCAGATCTCTGGGAAAGGAAAGATTTAAAATGAAGCAAAAGTTAGAAAAAATCATAAAATGTAAAATAAATAACTTTGACCACATTAAACTAAAAAGTTTTTATACAGACAAAACCAATGCTACCAAAATTAGAAGGGAAGCAACAAATATGGAAAAAATCTTTATAACAAAAACTCAGACAAAGGTCTAATTACTCAACTATACAAGGAGCTAAATCAATTGTATAAAAAATCAAGCTATCCCCCAATTGATAAATGGGCAAGTAACATGAATAGGCAATTCTCAGATAAAGAAATCAAAACTATCAATAAGCACATGAGAAAGTGTTCTAAATCTCTAGTAATTAGAGAAATGCATATCAAAACAACTCTGAGGTACCACCAGTTCACATCTAGCAGATTGACTAAAATGACAACAAGGGAGAGTGATGGATGTTGGAGGGGATGTGGCAAAACTGGGATATTGATGCATTGATGGTGGAGTTGTGAATTAATCCAACCATTCTGGATGGTAATTTGGAAGTATGCCCAAAAAGCACTAAAAGACTGCCTACCCTTTGATCCAGCCATACCATTGCTGGGTTTGCACCCAAAGAGATCATAGGGAATAAGACTTGTACAAAAGTATTGATAGCCACACTCTTTGTGGTGGCAAAAAAAATGGAAAATGAGAGAATGTCCTTCAATTGGGGAATGGCTGAACAAATTGTGTTATCTGTTGGTGATGGAATACTATTGTGCTCAAAGGAATAAAGAACTGGAGGAATTCCATGTGAACTGGAATGACCACCAGGAATTGATGCAGAGTCAAAGGAGCAGATCCAGGAGAACATTGTAAACAGACACTGATACACTGTGGTAAAATTGAACATAATGGACTTATCTACTAGCAGCAATGCAAGGATCCAGAACAAGGCTGAGGGACTTATGAGAAAGAAAACTAGCCACATTCAGAGGAAGAACTGTGGGATAAGAAACACAGAAGAAAAACAGCTGCCTGAACACATGGGCTGATGAGGACTTTATTGGGGATGTAGACACTAAATGATAACTCTAGTCCAACTATCATTGATATGGAATTAGGTCTTGATTAATGATACATATAAAACCCAGTGGAATTATATATCAGCTAAGGGAAGTTAGGAAGGTTTGGAGAAGAGGGAAAGAACATGAAATATGTAAATATTGAAAAATATTCAAAATAAAAATTTTAAAAAGAACAGAAAAGAAATTCCTATACATTAAAAAGGGGTGGGGGGGCTTCACAGGAAAACTAGGTAATTTAGTCAATGGTGAAAGCAACTGACCCTTTTATTTGATATATTTGTGAAAAGGAGATCATGGATATTCAAGGGAACAGGAGATGTCAACCTATATAAAACACTTGTTAAAGAGACCAATATATAAGATGGAAAGGCAGATGGTTCTCCAAGCCACTGAGCAACCTCCTTAGTAGATAATGACAAGGCACTCCAGTATGGAGATCAATTTCTGAAGTATAAGCATAAAGTAATGTGCTTTCCCTATGGGCCATATGGCAACAGCTTATTCCTATTTAAAAGGAAATAAACACCAATTGCTGAGAGCTTATAAAATTTCTAGAACTTAAAAATAATAAAGTAAATGGAAAAGAAGGACTTGAAACAGCATGACTGCAATGCAAAGTTGGGTAGAACCACAGAAAATAAGTCAGTAGAGAACAATGACAAGTGAACTTTGCTAAGAATATCTGGAGACAAGAACTACCAGAAACAAGGTAATTCAGTAATTCTGTTCTGTTAGTGTTACAGAAAGGAATACACACATTGAGGAACAAACATTAAACACTCACTGCTGCAATGCCAATATCAATACCACCACTGTGTGATAAACCAAATTCAAACTAGCTCATGAAATACCATTTTATTTGGTTTGTTGATTTTGATATAACCTCATAATTCTAAGAAGAAATCATGATTTTTAGTACTCAATTAAACACTGAGACAGTGATCGATTCAGCTTTGACAATATAGGTTCTCAGATGGAGAGGAGCCTGACATAAATGATACTAGGCTATTACTATATATATTCTAAGTAGAATATATATTTATTCTTAATATACTAAAGAATTAGCCTTGAGAATTAGAAATGTTAATAGCAATACTATTGGTGAAGAATTTTTTTGTCTTTATAGTCTCAAACAATAATGGAGCACCAAAGAAAATGCAATTCTAATGTATACGACAATGATGCCATTAAGTATCATCCTCCACCTTCCAAATCACAAATTTCTTAGGTATATGGCAGAATTAGGGTAGAATCACAGAATTTTGGGCCCGAAAGATCATCTTTTCTAATCTTCTCATTTTATATGTAGCAGAATTCAACACTCACAAATATTAAGATTGTATCTCCAAGATATTATCTACTCTTAGATTTCATGGACATACTCTATGGTGTCTCCAGTAGAAATACAAATCATGAATCCCTATCAATGTGTTTTCCATTAATTGTGGCTTCCTAGCAGAGATAGTTACTAGTATAGAATAAAAAAAAATAGTAACTACTAAAATATCCTTACATCTACTCCTGACAAAGACGGAACACATTCTTCCTGAAATACACAGAGAGAACACAAACTTAGAATACATTAATAAGTCACAAGTGGGAACACATATGACTAAGAAAGTTCTAGGACTTCCGGCCTACAAAGTCCTTTATGTCTTCATAGAATATTTTCTGTAATCCAGCTGTTAACTGACAGAGCTAGCTCTATCCTGAATATATAACTGCTATCTTCTCTGCCATCAGAGTACCTGGTTTTAGATTCTTCTATGTTCTTGAATAATTATTACTATTATTCAGTCACTTCAGTTGTATTTGACATTTTGTGATCCAATTTAAGGTTTTCTTGGTAAAGATACTAATAAGATTTGCCATTTCCTTCTCTAGTCCATTTTACATATGAAGAAACTGAGGCAAACAGGATTACATGACTTACACAACATTACACTAATAAGTGTCTGAGGTCAGATTTGAACTCATGTCTTCTAGATTCCAGGCCCAGTACTCTCTTCACTATGTCACCTACAAAAAGTCACATTAAGAATGAATTATTGGTAATCAATATTTTGATAACTAAGCATGTAGAAAACACTAGATTTCAATAATAACACAAAATTTTCAAAAGGTATTATTGGAAATTATGTGTCCAGACTCAGTAAATTTAAATATAGACGAAAATAAATAGAACTGATACAGAGGAAGCAGTAAATATCTATCCTAAGTAATTTTCATAGGAAAAAACACATTAGCGGCATTCAGTTCAATACTGAGCAAAATAGGATTAAGTTTCCATAACCTAATTTATTGCTTAAAATTTGTCCATAATAAATGAATCTTAGTGATAATTCTGCAACCATACCTTATTCCAATGAAAAGCCTGGAATTTTTCCACCCTGTGCAAATTCTGTTAATCACATTTTATGGCTAGTGAACTGTAGTGTTTGGAAATTAAAAATGAAAGCATGTTGGTTTCAATAACAATACCTAAGCTGGGACTTGGCATTCTACTAGATTTGGCAGCAGTCTGAATAAAATAGACCTGGTAAAGAGGTCAGAAAATAGCTACATTTCTTCAAACTGCACTTTAAAGACATTACTGAAAATGCATTCTGTTTAAATAGCTATTTGTATAATTAGATATATCCAATGGGGGAGAGGGAGAACACAAAAACAATTGTTAGCTGAATAAATGCCTACATTTAAAACGCACTCATGTCAGAAAGAAAGAAAATTATTTTTTTCAAAGCTACAAGAGTTTAGGGAAAAGTGCTGAAAAATCAATTTATTTTCAAAGGAATAGACTAGACTGATTATGCATCTGTTAGTTTCACTGGCACTGTTTGGATACAATATAGTTGCATTGATTTTGATGCATATGTAATGTGTCTTTTTCACACAAATAAACATGTTGTGCAGAAAGAAAAAGAATGACTTGGTGGTGGTTGAAAATATAGATTTAGTATTTTTTTCTCTCCCTGTAAAGATTCTCTGCCCCCTACTTAAATTTTAGAAATTATTTCCAATTATATACAGGGAACTTTAAACCCATAGAGATGCATTCCAAATGGTGATTCAATATAACTCTCAATCTCAGGAGGCATTTACAAAAGAGGAGAGATTTTGTAACTGAAATTGCTTGGAGTCTTGCTATTGACAGTCAGGTGGGGGGAGGGGGACAAAAATGATATCCCAGAGGAAATCATAGCACTAATGTGTAGCAGCTTAGTATGGTCGGGGAAGGGTGAGTGTGGAGAAGAAGTTGAAAGAATTGAGTTCTCTTAATGGCTTAGCCACAATTTATTGGCTTTGAGTCCTTGGATAAGTCATTCAACTGCTTAAAGTCTCATTTTCCTCATCTCTAAAACATAGTGAGCAACACCTCCCCTTCCTTATTGTAAAGTTAATTTGAGATAATACATATGAAAGTTATCTGAAATTGGGAAAGCACTACAAAAATGTAATTTACTGTTATAACTGATAGATGTGCCATATAAGGCTGCATGTGTTATACAATGGAAGGATTATGTTTCAGGGGCAAGATGCTACAATAGAATAGAAAGATATGAAGAATTAAGTTAGTCATTGATTGCCTATCTTTTTCTCCTTTCAATTTTTCTTATTCCATTCAGTATTATTCTAAAAGATTTGACAGTATTACCCATAAGACTGAAAAATAATTCTATTGTAGCATCCTAATTCTTACCCTAGGAGAATGTTTCCTCCAGAGTAAAAGAATTCCCTTTTTTTAAGTAATAAAACTCACCTCCTAGGCTATTCCTTCAGGATCTTATTCTCTGGTAATAAATAATGAGTAATCATGGCTTAATCTACCCATTTCTGAGATATTATCTTTCTCAAATAATATAATGCTTTAATACCTTAAAATGCTTATTGAGGCACTTTTGTGAAACAGTAGGAAAAATTACTTTAACCCTACAAATTTCCTTTATGAATATGAATGAATATTTGTCCTATACAAATACCTCTTCATATATTCTGAAATGTTTAAATGCACTTATATTCAATCATAGATGAAGAATTATTGCAGGAAATAAAGAAACCAAGAGAATGAGATGGTGAGTAGAAAAGCCTCATTGAAATGGAGGGACCAAAAAGATTAAAAAGGTAGGTTGAATTTGGATTCATTTCTAAAACAATGACATCTCCTGAGTAAGGAAGTAACATGTTAAAAAGCATTTTATTTTATGCAAATTAGTCATGTGTCTATTTTTTAACATACATTACTTGAGCCGATTTCTTTTTCCTTTTCCAAAAATATGATTTTTCACATGGGATGGTACTCTAGAAGTGTTAGAGACACGATGGAGTTAAAATGAAATAATTGGTATAATAAATCGAAAATATCAACAAACTTTATAAAAAAAATTAGTCACCTAATGGGCAAGAGGTAACAAACTAGATTCAGAAATCAATTTAGATGGCATTGCATGAAATTAGTGCTGAAAAAGCAAGGACCTGAATTAAGTAGCACCATTAAGAAATAAATTATAATTATTGGAGAAAAGCTATGATCCACAGTATCATAGATTTGTAGCTGAAAGAAACTCTCCAAATTTGCCATTTGTTGACCTGATAACTGCAACGGACAAGTCCATTTTTCTCCTGGAGCAGAGAATTTTTCAAGACTTATCAGAATGGATAACAACTACTCAATGCTAGTGATTCATGGGAACACAAATAGTACCATTATAGTGATTCTAAAAACAAGCAAATAAACAAAGAAACAAAATATGGTCAATTCTTCTGAAGATTTAGGTAAAAAACTGAGGATCATCTGACCTTATGTTGTGTTTTTTGCACTGTTGCTCGATAGAAATAAGGAAGAGAAAAATTAATACGGCGAGTGAACATGGATAAAGAGGTGATGTCTGACAACATGACTTGAATTTTTGGTCCACAGCTTAAAATATAGGAATG
This sequence comes from Gracilinanus agilis, assembly GCF_016433145.1. Taxonomy (NCBI): domain Eukaryota; kingdom Metazoa; phylum Chordata; class Mammalia; order Didelphimorphia; family Didelphidae; genus Gracilinanus; species Gracilinanus agilis. Next base: position 316,998,787 of record NC_058132.1, on the reverse strand, counting down.
ATAGATTCCTCACCAGAGAAATTGTACAACTAATGAAGACTAGAAAGATTTAACTTCACAAGTGTCTTGCAAATTTAATTGAAAAGACTTTAAGTCAAAGGTCAATGTGGGGAGAAGACTGTTTTTGTATATACAGGAAGTTAGATAAAAATCAAGTAGCAAAGAAGGAAGACTAGCACTTTATAAAAGTAAAATACCCATAAAAGGAGCCAATAATAAAACCCACATTCTCAAAAAAAATTATACTTAATCTCATAAAGTTTAGACCAAAAACAAGAAGAAAAAGGGATTTTAATACAAAGAAGAAATTTTGACTATATATGTATGTGTGTGTATCTATACAACTATATTTATATATCCATCTATCTATGATTAGGAAATGATTGGTTCAAATCCATGATGGTTGGACAATGTCTTTGGCTGTCTATACCTCATTTATAGAAATAATGATAATATCTCACATTTATACTGGGTTCACAAATGTACAAGATACTATTATAAGTGTGTTACAATTATCTCATCTGATTCTCACTACTAGGTGCTGTTATTATCATCCCTATCTTACATATAAGGAAACTGAGGCAAAAAAAGAGGTTAAGTGACTTGCCCACAGTTATAAAAGTAGGAGATATATGAGAATAGATTTGAACTCAGGTCTTCCTGACTTCAGGGCCAGTACACTTTCTACTGCAGCACTTAACATTGCACTTTAACAAAACATACTCAAATGAGGAAATAAAAAATAAACATGATCGAGAGAAGTATGACTTAGAGAATTTAGATGAAAATAAATGGGGGTAGAAATACAAATGATTTTGTTACTGGTGTATGTATACAAGTATACTACAGGGTACCTGAATAGAAAAAGAAAATCAGTGAAGAATTGAGGTAACAAGTCATAAACTTGGCCCTGAGGCATGAGTCATTAGTAATATGAAACTTCACTAAGTATTTTTTGTAGCTTTGTCTTTGATATCACTCCCTCCTGGTTTTTCTCCTAGCTATCTGACCTCTCCTGCTCAGTCACCTTTGCTGTATTCTAATACAGATTATGCCTTCTAATGATAAGTGGTCCTTAGGGCTCTGTCCTGGACATTTTCTCTTGATGTTCTTATCAATTTCCATCAATTTAATTACCATCTCTATGTTGGTGATGATTAAAGCCACCTTTCCATCTTTAACCTCTCCTGTCTCCCATATTTGTATGGCTTTCAGACATCCTAATCTGTGCCTTTGGAATATCTCTTTGATCCACATCCTTCTCTCTTCCAACACTGCCACCACCTTGGTGATGGCCCTCATTACTTCATGCCAAGACTCTTGTAATAACCTGCTGGTGAGTCTGCCTGGCTCAAGTCTCTCCCCATTCCCAATCATCTTCCATATAACTCCTAAATTGAAGGCCTGAACATGTCACTCCCCTCCCTCAATAAACTCCAATGACTACCTATCACCACCAAGATCAAATAAATAATTCTCTTGTTTAGTGTTCAATAGTTTATAACCTAACTACTGTGGCATTTAAAATTATTGTAAGCCGTGGGAGACCAAATCTCCCAGGACTCTCTGCTACAACTTCCCCTGACACCTCTCACTTCTTTTGTGGGAGGTGTTGGAGATAGTATAAAAGAGAAAGTTTGGCGCCTTTTGGCTCTCTGCTCTTTTGAACCTGGAGGCTGGCTGACTCTCTCTGATCCTGGACTCTTTCTACCCTGGAGACCTTTTTCCCCTACCTAACCTTTCCCTTTCCTATTCTAAATAAAAGCTAGTTATCCTATAAACCTAAGTTGTTTTGGGCTATGGTCAATTTTCCCCTTGCTGGGGCTGCAGATGTCTACCTTCCTTTCCCTTCCTTTACCTTCCTCTCTCCTTTCTCCCATCCAACCTTCCTCCTACCTTCCTCCCTTCACCACCTCACACTACCTCCTATTTTTCCATTTTTCTTACACTTTACTTGCCACCATGAACTCTTCACTCCAATGATACTGGCCTCTTTACTGTCACATGAACAAAATACTCTAGTTCTGGACATTTTCTCTGACTCTCCTATGCTCTTGGAATGTTTTTATCCTTCATGTACTCCTATTGAATTCTTTAATTTCATTTGTCTCAACTAAAATTCCGTATTGTACAAGAACTCTTATTTCTAGTTGTTTTCCCCTCTATTATTTATTTATCCTACATATGACTTGTTTTTACATATTCTTTATTTTTCTTCTCTGTTAAACCGTGAACTCCTTAAGGGCAGACTATCTTTTTTGTCTCTTTTTGCATCCCTAGCATGTACAGCCATGCCTGGCATACGATAGATGCTTAATAAGTATTTATTGACAACTAACTGACAAAAGCAGTCACCAAGACCTTCTTGGCTACCCTCAGTGATGATTCCATCCTTTAAAAGTTGGATAAATCAACAAAGTGTCCAGATTATGGTTCCATGCAATGAATCACTCAGAGACACTGGGTTCATATAAAAAAGTTCTTTTAACAAAAGATATCCCAAACTCTCAGGTTTCAGAGCAACCCGTTGGATTTTAAAAACCTCCATAGGAAACTAAAAGCTGCAGGCAATGGGATGAAAGGTAAGTTGGAAAGGAGATTCCTGATGTCTGAAGTCCTCTCTACTAAAACTTTTTTTATGTTCTCCTTCCCTAAAGGACCTACAACTGACCTATTACTGGGCCAATCCACTTGGGGTTGTTGAAGTCAGTCTTTTGTTTTCAAAGAAGACTAATGACATGATAGGGTGATGCCTTGGCTTACATGTGAATTTAAACAAGGCAGAATTCTGTAAAGTTGTCTGCCTTTTCCTGTCTTCTTGTCAAAGACCAGTTGAAAGACAAAAATCAGGATAATTGATGATAACTTGGGATGCAGTGGATGACATTGGCTTCTTTGATGTCTGACCAAACTTGAAGCACTCTACAATGCCTGCTTTAGCTGGCTATAGGAATCCCATGGTTATTGGCACAAATTATTGTCATTTTCCAATTCTAGTGGCTGTATTCTTCACATGCTTGTTATAGATATCCCTCTAGCTCATGGATGGTTTTAAGTCTGTCAGTTTTACTGGGACAAGACCACTGTACCTGCTATAGCTTCTTGGACTCATAGGAGAATAGATGGAGGATAGATATCAAATGTGAATGAGCAAACCTGAAAAGCACTCAGCAAGCCCTCTCACTGGAGGTTCTAGTACTCCCTGAATACACCATATACCACTGGAGTTAAAATGACCTCAGGCTTCTCCAGATCTGATCCACTGCATTTTGTCAAGATCTTATGGACTAAAATCCTACATAGGAAGTCAGATAAGAATTATTAGGATGTGTTTTGTAATGAACTTCAAAAGAAACAATGGAAAATAATTCCATTGAAGAGGGAAATGGAATTTGCCTAAAGAGATTCATATGGATACACAGGGACACCAAGTAAGATAAATCTTTTTTAAAATGTACAGAATATGGAAAAAAGTGCAAGTAAGAGATCAATAAAAGAACATGACATGGCCATATAAAAATAGCATCAGTAGTGCTAAATCTCAGGGTTAGCTGAGACTATCAAGGGCAGCTAAGAAAAAATATCTTTAGAAAGCTATATTGGGAGAAAAAATGGATGAAAAAAATTGTGCAACTCTACTAGGTTAATCGTGATGAGGATAACAGACCACAATTCTTTTTTTCCTCTAGTGAGGAAAAGACTTTCACATTGAAAATAATAGAGTAAAACCAGACAGTTTAAACCCAATATATGTAGGGATAAAATAAGAGAACATCTAATTCCCTCAATGAATTTGCATCACCTGTGCCAGAAGAATTGATTACTGTCTCAAGTATTGAAAGTACTAGCATATGTGATCACACAGCCTTTTCAATAATATTTGAAAGATCCTAGAAAATGAGAGGGATTGTCTGAGAATAGGAGAGATAGAAAGACAGCCAGACACAGAGACAAATAGATACATACAGACACAGAAAGACAGATAGTCTTGGTGACAGAAAGATCTAGAAGCTTGACTTTACTCAGAAAATTCTAAAATAGATAAAAAAGAAATGGAGATATGATGGATTCTTCAAAAACAGGGCATATTATATACTCTATTTCTCTTTTTTAAAAACAGAATTATTAACTAGTACAAGGAGGAAATTTTAGGTATGTAGTATACCAAAATTTTAGTGAAATTTCTAAAATAAAGTATCATACTGTAAGAGGGAGATTTTAGGTATTTTATAAATATGTATTTAAAATGTGGCCACCAGGAATCAACCATTCAGATTGATTCCATAATTAAAATAGACCCAAGTCAGCATCCAGTTTAAGGTAGTTTATTTACAATTAGGAAGGTAAAAGGTAGGTAAATAGAGAGAGGGAGAGGTCAGTTGGAGAGAGAAGCTTAAAAGCCTAATTAAACTAGGTTACAAGCCACAAGACTTTAGAAATCAGAGAGGCTATAAACCTACTTAAGGCAGAGTTTGGAAACGCCAAGGTAGGCCAAGGAAGTCAGCCTAACTTACCCACCTGACAATTCAGAGTAGAAGCATTCTGAGGTCTCAGCCAAGCACCTTCAGCCCCAAGTCCAAAGCCAGAACTCCAGAACTCCTGAACTAACTTTACCAGGTTGTAACCCAAGTGTTTAAAGAGATAGTGTCTCTCGTCATTTCCAGTGGGCCACCTCTAATTCAAGTGGACCAATGGCAGCCTCTACACTGATTTGGACTGCCCAAAGGGCAGTCCCTTGTTCTTGATTTGATACTTATTGTCACATGTGTTTAATTTATCTCCACTTCCCCTGAGGGAGGTGGGAATGATATAATTTAGATGCCTAGAGTAAGTAGATTTTTGACTATGAATGGGCTAGAGTTAATTTCATTTACATAATACTATATTTGTGCATAAAATAGTGACATGTAGAATAGATTATAATACAATATTTCAGAATTGCTTGGATGACTGAATTAGAATGTAATTGCTAATGATTCAAAATCGACAGTGTGGTAGGTCACAAATAGAATTTCCCCAAGATCATTTTTGTATAATCTGTCTAATAAAGGCATAGATGACACAAAGATAGAAGTGATATTCAACACCCTAGACCAGGGATGGGCAAACTACAACCTGAGAGCCAGATGCAGCCCCCTAAAATGTTCTATCCAGCCTCGTGACATTATTCCTAATTTGACTAATACAATGAGTAGGATACAATACAATACAATGAAACTTCAAAAGAGTTGCCTTAGAAACAGACTGACAGAGGAGCATTTCCTTTCCTTTGGTCCCCTCTTTTAAAAAGTTTGCCCTAGACAATAAAGTCAGGTTCTAAAAAGTTTTTGAAAGACAAAAGCATTGGGTTAACTCTCTTAAAATGAAATTCAATCAGGATAAATAATTAAGATAAATTTAAAGTATTACAGTTAGTTTCAAGAATAAACTTCCCAAATTGAAGACATGGAGACATGGTTAGACAGCAGATCAAAAAAAAAAAAAAGATCTGGTTAGTGGATTGTAAACTCACTTTGAATGACATAGCAGCACCTTCAAAACAAGTCAATCTTGGATTATATTAAAAGCAACATAGTTTCAATGAATCGGAAGGCGATGATCATAATATTGTCTTCCCTCATTAGACATTACAGATTAAGATTATTGGTTAACTAGAAAGTTTTTAGATGAGGACAACAAGGATGATGAAAGTTCTTAAATGTATATTCTATGAGGGTCAGTGGGAGGAAATGAGCATGCTTAACTTGGGTAAGAGTGGCCTTAATATGTATGGGGGAAGGCAATTAGGAGCTGAAAGGGATATCTTTCTTCAAGTTTTTGAAGAGCTCTGACTTGTTTGGCTTGAATCCAGGGCACAAAACTAAGAGGAATGGAGGGAGTCAGAGGTTCTAAAAAGCCAAATAAGCTTGCTACATAGCATAAATTTCCAATGGAACTGACCCAAAATGGGAACAATTGCCTTAGTAAATAGTAGTTTCCCTCTCCTTGAAGAAGAAGAGAGGGAAAAAGGATGAAAGGACTAATTATTACTCACTGGATATGATGAAATGGAGATCCCTTTTGTATATGGAGTATATGATTGCTGGTGCCTCTTTTCATAAATTCATTCTTTGATAACTAAACAAACTTTTAATTTAGAAATGAGTTAGCTGAAGACCGAAGAGGTTAATGATTTGTCCAAGTTTCCACAGGCATCTTCTATACCAGTGATTCCCAAAGTGGCACTACCACCCCTTGGTGGATGCTGCAGCGATACAGGAAGCGGTGATGGCCACAGGTGCATTTATCTTTCCTATTAATTGCTATTAAAATTAAAAAAAAATAATTTCCAGGGGGATAAGTAATATTTTTTCTGGAAAGGGGGCAGTAAGTCAAAAAAGTTTGGGAGCCACTGTTCTACACAGACTTTCCTAATCTTCTTTGCAGGTATTTGTTAACTTCATGTTTATGCTGTGCATGTATCTATACATACATATGTATTATATGTATATGTGTACATATACATACATATATTTATACACATCTTTATCTATCTATTATATTCTTATCTCCTCTATTTGGGTTTAGTTAGTGCATTGCAAGTAGGGATTGTTTCATTCTTTGTACTTGTATCTCTAAAGTGCGTGTCACATAGCAGGTAAGTAATAATTACTTACTGATGGAGTAAAGCAGTAGAGCCAGGATTTGAATACCAGTTCTTTTCCTCCAGGTCCAGAGGTCTTTCCAATATGCATAAATAGTTGGGGTACTGAATGGCATGACTTCTGAAATTCATAGGAATCTATAAAAATTAGAGGATCAGATAAGTTGGTGTCTGAGGTCTCTTTCAGCTCTAGATCTTTTGTATCTATTTCTTCCTCTTCTCTACTATTTAAAAACCACACAGAAGGCTACCTTTCTTCTTCAGTTCCAACTCCTGCTGTCACCCCTCTTCCACCCAAAAAGAAATATAATGATGAAATTTGCCAAGGAATATATCCTAGGATAGACCAAACCATGTGATCCATTTAGATGAGAAGAAGGAGAAAGGCTGGTTGTGGATGGTCATTTCATTAAAATGCCAATATGGCAATAGCTACAGGCATATTGTTTCAAACCACACACTGTCCCTTCCTGTTAACATCTAAGCTTAAAGTAGCTTTGATGCCCACATGCCAAAGTGGCTTATTCCCTCACAGACATAACCCTCTTAGTCCATCCATAACAAAGATACTAGTGCAATTTTGGATGACTTTTCTGAGGAGCTTTCAAGGTAGATTACCTCATAAAGCATTCCAGTTGTCAGCTGGAAAGTCTCTAAACCATTTGGAAAATCTCAAGATAAATTTCAGCGCGTGGTGGTTTGTTTGAGGATGCTGGGAATAATCTAATCTGCTATTTCAAATATAATTTAGATTTAAGAGGTGTTTTACTGTTCTATTACCGACCTGCCTGAGGATCCAGCTGAGTGTATTACACATCACATTAGATTAAGGTCAATTAACAACATTGTGAGAGATATTTTCCCCCCTGTATAATGAGATAGAGCTATAATTTCATGATTAAAATCCTGTATGTTGGTACAGATAAAATGAGGGATACTGTTCAGATTCCATTTATGATCAAGGCCCTGGGTTAGGGTCCAAAGGACATGTCATGTCATAACTTGCTGAACTTTTAATCAGGGCTTATTAAGCAGCAATGGGATGGACTCCAAGCAATAGAAGTAACCCTTGAATGGACTGGAAAGCATTTGGATGCAAATAAGTTTAAAACAGCAGACAGAGTTTAGATGATAGAGCTTTCACTGTCATACTGTCTCCTACAAAAGTATAACAAACAGCAAGATTAGCAGTCCAAAATTGAAAAACTGGAATCTTTCCTTTGGCTTCCTTTTCTAAGTGTCCCTTTCTCCATTTCACATTCTCAGGGTTTCTCTGCATTCTCTTCTTTTGGTCCTATCCAAACTGTTGGGAATGTTCTACTACATCTCTTTCTGTGAAATTAAGGAGCCAAATTGCTTTTCTTGGTTATATTAGAATTATTAGCAAAATATGAGATGAAAGTTTTTGTCTTATGGTATAGAAGTTTCAGGCATCAGTACTTGCTGAGCGCTAATTATGTACCTAGCACTACTATGACTTTTTGCCTTGCAGGGAATACATAGAGGCATGAAACACAATTGCTGCCCTTAAGAAGTTTCAAATTTTAATAGAGATAGAAGACATACAATCACAGAAAATATAAATATCAGTACAAAGTTTCATTTGATGAACTAAATTAAAAATGTTTTAGTGATTTTTTTCTTTGTATAAGAGTTATATGTGGGGAAAATTGCCCTACTCTAAATTCTTCAAATTCAACTCACCCTAATGAAAAATGAAAACATTTAAGCATGAATATTGGATATAGTGACCACATATGAATCAATCAATAAACATTTATTAAGTATTTACTAAGTGTCAGATACTGTGCTAAGACCTTGAGATAAAAAGAGCAAAAAGAAAATCCCCAGGCTCAGGAAAGTAACATTCTAATGGGGGAGACAATATGAAAATAAATATTTACAAAGGAAACTATGTTACAGGATGAATAGGAAATAATTAAAAGAGGGGAAACATTGCAATTAAGAGGGGTTAAGGGGAGCAGCTAGGTCACTCAGTAGATGTTGAGTCAGGCCTGGAGGTGGGAAGACCTGTGTTTGAATTTGGCCTCCAACATATTTGTGTGACCCTGGGAAAGTCACTTAACCCCAATTGCCTAGCCCTTACCACATTTCTACTTTGGAACTGATACTGTTGTATCCAAATTTTAATACTCAGATTCTGTCATGGCAGGAAGAATCACACCAACACTACAATGTGCAAGAAGAGGCTCATGTATTTGCTAGCAGAGAAGCTAGGGTCGGTGGCAGAGAGGAAGATTGGCCAGTCTGACCCCAAGGCTTCTTCAGCCAGGGGTTTATATAGAAAGGTTTGGGGAAGGGGGTTGGTGCATACATAATTATCAAGGTGGTGTCAGGGACAGGTGGTCAGGAAGCATCTGGCAAGGAGGGGTTTCAGGGTCAAGGGTCAGGAAGCACCTGGCCAAACATTCATTAAAAGGGTAAATATTTGTTAAGGAGGTAAATATTTGTCAGGATGGTAAACATTCCAAAGGAGGTAAATATTCAACAGAGATGTTAAGGAAGTAAATATTCATCAGAGTAGTAAACATTCCTCAAGGAGGTGTTAAGATAGCTTCAGCTGGAAAACATTTTAAGTTTGTCATAGGGGGGAAGGTAAGGGAGCAGAAAATATTTGAGGCTGGAGTTTTGATTTTTAGGCTTATCAATACATGGTGCTGATTCTAAGATGGAAGGAAAGGGTTAAAAAAAGGATTAGAAAGACTTCCTATAGAAAGGGGGATTATGTTTCTGATCTAAAGGAAACTAGGCAGGTCAGTTGTCAATGTGGAGGGATTCTAGTTATGGGAAACAATTACAGAAAATCTTTGGAGCTGAGAGAGACAATGTCTTTATGGAGGAAGATAGATTTTGAAAAACTTTGAATGCCAGAGCATTTTGTATTTGGTTCTTTGGCATTAAGAAACCACTGGACTTTTTTGAGTTTGTGTGTGTGTGTGTGTGTGTGTGTGTGTGTGTGTGTGTGTGGCATAATCAGGGGTATGATTTAGGAAAAAACTCACTATACTGGCTGAATGGAGGATGGATTTGAGTGGGGACAGACTTGAGGCAATCAGTCTCACCAGCAGGTATTGTCCAGGTATGAAATAATACACAACTGTACTACTATGGCACTATCAGAGGAAATAAGGGGATATTTGTTGAGATGTGGCAAAGGTGAAATACATAGACATTGGCAACAACTTGGATATGGCTCAAGGAGAGATAGTGAGGAATTCAGGATGATTCCTAGGTTGTGAGTTTAAGAAACTGGGAGAAAAGTATTGTTTTCTTCTGTCACAGGAAAGGTAGGAGGGGGACAGAAGGTTTAGGGGGAATGATGATGAGTTCTAAGCTGGCCATATTTAGTTAAAGATGCCTACTGCATATCCAGTTGAAGATGTATGAAAGTCATTTGGAGTTATGAGACTGGAGGTCAGCAGGAAAGACTGGGGCAGGAAAGATAGGTCTGAGAATAAACAACAGAGATGCTAATTAAATCCATGGGAGATGATGAGATTACCAAGTAAAGTAGTATAGAGGGAGGAGAGAAGAAAGGAGGTTTCAAGACAAAACACTGAGGGACACTTACAGTTGTAGGGTGGGATCTGGAAGAGGATCCAGCAAGGGAGATAGAAAAGGAGTGGTCAGAGAAGTAAGAGGAGAACCAGGAAATAGTATCCTGAAAAACTAAAGAAAAGAGTATATAAAAGGAAGAAAGCTCAATAGTGTCAAAGGCTATGGAGAGGTGAAGGAGAATGAGGACTAAGGAAAGGTTGTTGGATTTTGAATTTAAGATATCATTGGTAACTTTGGAGAAAGCAATTTGGTTATGTTAACCCTTAAGAATCAGAGGATGGTTATCCTGTATCCTTCAAAACCAAAAGAGCCACAGGAGCCCTGAAAGACCAATAGAGCACAGTGTGCTCAGTAAACTTATTTATTTCCTTTAAAAGTGAGCATTCAATCACACATGTCAGGGTTTGAGTAGAATCAAATCCAGGGAATAAAAGGAGGTTTTATAATGTTTTAGGAAAGAGGGAAGGGACTTTCTGTATTTGGGCAACAAGGGAGAGACTTCTGCCTGGCAATAGGAGATATTCATCAACAATTTGGAATGTAAACCATCATAACTTCTATAACATGGAAGAAGACAGCCTTGCTATTATTTGCCTTACTGTTATCTGCAGGAACTATGACTTTTCATGACAGTTTGAAATGTTCTTGTGCAGGACTTCCAGGGAATGAGTCACTGCTTTATTAGGCTAATCTTGATGTTCAAAGGCAATTCTAAAACCCTTAAAAACCTGCTAACCCTTGTCAGGTAGAATGAGAAAATCAGAAGACAGATTTTAATAGGTTAAGAAGAGAAGAGATGAAGTGGAGACACCTATAGTCGACAACATTTTGAAGAGTTTAGCTTTAAAATGCAGAAGAGGTATAGGACCATACTTATCAAGAATGGAAGCATCAAGTAAGGCTTCCCTCCTTCTCCCCCCCCCCCAAAAACAGGGGAGACACAGGCATGTCTGTACATAGGCAGTAGAAAATGAGCCAGTAGAGAAGGAGAGATTGAAAATAAGTGAAAGAGTGGGGATGATGGAATGAAAACTATTGTAGAAGTGATGGAATGGGATCACTTGAACAAGCAGAGACATTAGCCATGGCAAGGATGACTATTTCTTCATATGATGATGATATTATAATACTACACAAATGTACAAGTATTCTACCTAGTAGTTTCCTACTTTTATGCTTTGAGACAGTAAGTATATTTCATTGCCTGTTCAAAGACATCTTCATATTGCTTTTCCAATTGCAGTGCATCCTGTCAATGATCATTTTTTTCTCTATTTTCATTTTGTATATTGTTCCTTGGTTCTATGTATTTCAGTTTTAGCTTTAACTGAAATATTTTGTCACATCCTGTAATACTTATTATTTTTAACATAAATATTATTTCTGTAATTTGTGTTTTGACATATTCATTCAAGATGGCACTTACTTTTCTATATGGTCCACATATTTTGCTCATATATGCTTTATTAATTATAAGCTATTTTTTAATTTTATTATGATCCTTAAAAGATGTATTTATCATTTTTATCTTCTTGTATGGTTGTGATTTCTTTATATTTAGCAAAAGATTACTTTTTGATGATAAACTATTATAAAATGCTAAGAATGTATGTATTCTTTAATATTCTCATCAATCTTTCAAAAGGTCAAATATATATTTTAATCAGTTGCATTTTTCTTATTTATTTTTCTGTTGGATTTACATAACTTGGAGAAAAGGAATATTGAAATATCTCATGATTATTATGTTATCATCATGTCTTTTTATATTATTAACTTTCTTTTTTTTTTAAATGTATATTCTATGCGTTTTGGTAATCGTGTAATGCAAACATAATACAGGCATACATACATATCACCTTCACATGTACATATATATAGTTGTACAAATATATCTATATGTGAATAGGATGCCTTTAAGCATTATACAGATTCCCTATTCACTACATATGTATATATATATTATAATTATTTTATTTACTATGATTATTCAAACTTCTATTTTTTTCTGCTTTTTCTAAAGCAAAATACATTTGCTCTATCCTTTCATTTCAAATTGCCAAGATGTTCTAAATGTGTTCTTTGTATTTATCAAACTGTTGAGTTTAGGTTTTGTCTTTGTTGTGGCTTTTATCCATAAAGTCTTTTTATAGGGTAATATAATACATTCTCATTATGAAATAAATTGTTAAATTTATGTTCACTTCCAACAAATACATACATACATATCTATGTAAATCTATTAAATGTTCCCAGTAAAATGAAAAAGAATGGATGTAAAGATTAAACCAAAACAATAATTTACTTCTAAGTAAATTACTTTTAAAATAATAAACAATTTTAGGTATAAAAATATTTTTAAAACATGCTGGCACACATGGAATGAAAATGAATGACTACTGTGACACTGTAGGGAACTTTTCATAAGAAAAGTTCCTCCAGGGATGCAGATCAGTACCTTCTTTGTAATTTGTAATTTTAGAGTATTACTTGAGGCACTAAGAGATTAAGTGATTTGTACAGGATCTAAACACATGGCCCTGGGCAAGTGATTTAACTTCTCTCACCCACAACCTCTTTTAAATCAGCATTTGTTTTTTTTTTATTCTTTGTTGTGTTCACATTAATATCAACACCAAATTTTCTTCTTCTCCTCTTTTCCCTGTCTTCTGCTATGGAGTCTAGTCCTAAATTCCTTAAGTATTTTGGGGGCTTTTTACTCTCTCTCTCTCTCCTTCAGTTTCTCTATCTTTGCCTCTCATTTTCTCTGTCCCACTTTCTTCTCTCATTTATTTTACCTTTTTCTTACACAGTGCATATAAAAGTGTAATCATCTCCCTCACTTAATCTATTCTTCAACTTTAATTATTTTATCTTATCCTGTTCAGGAATTGTTTTCATCTCCTTTTTAATTCATTTCCCTTTTAATGACACTGCAGAAACTATCCTCAAGATTTTTATTTCCTGAAGGAGACAATAGAATAGTTTGGGTCATGGACTATAACCTTAGTCCAAAGTGCATGGTATTATTCTTTATCATTTCTCTCATAACATGTCCCTTTAGAGATTATTTTATTATTTCTCTGAACCTTGGCTGATTTTGACCGAGTCCTAGAGCCACGAATTGCCTGAAGACTTGTATCACTATCCAAATCCCTAACCTCTGACTGCCCCTCCCAGTCTGCTCCTCTATACAATTTAAAGAACAGCTTTTTCAGGTTGTACCTTCCAGAAGATAATATAACCCTGCTCATCTCTACCAGTCTTGAGTACCTGGACACTGTGGTGCTATGAGGGACCTCAGATTACATTCATGTGCCTCTGTTAAAGACCCTTTATTATTACTATTTCTGCAGTTCTCTTTAATTCAAATGGGTATATTTGGAGTCCTATTGAGAAGGCAGGCTTCAACTTTTGAGCTCAGTTGCTTGGTACCAGCAGATATTCTTTATGTTTCAGTTCAGATTTTACTTGGTGGGTCAAGCTGGGTCAACAACCTTTTGAATTTTTGAATTCATTTCTCTTTTTGACTGAGTTTCTGACTCTTTGATGAAGGGTTTGGTAAAAGGTCTGTGGGGAAGTTTTAGGTCCACTCCAACAGATCTCTACCTCCTTCCCAAGGGATGGCTACAAGCTTTATATTTTGTTTGTTGTAATTATATACCACATGTAGCCATTCCAACAGGTTCCATTCCCCCAAAGGATAGCTAATGCATGTTTTGTATTTTTGACTCCTTGTGGAGTGCAATTTGTGGTAAGTGTGCTGTGTAGTTATGCGTATGTGTATGTCTGAGTAAAAGATAAAGTTGCCCCCACCCGACCTCTGCTTGTGCTTCAAGCAGTTGGAGGCTGGAAGGAGTGTATGGTACAGATAATGGGTGCCAAAAGTAGCAGTGAGAAATAAATAGTTGGAGTTTCTCCAGTTGATCCATTTCCCCTCTCCAGCCAATTAATTTGAACAAGCTCCTTTCCTTTGAAAATGTTGCCCTAGTATTCTGTTTCCTATAATTGCCCATCCAATATCTGATATCAGGAAAATGTGTTTAAAGTAAAAGTTTTTGTTCTCTAAGATATATTTGGATCAAGAATTCTCTCTATTGACCTTAAATGCAATCAATATAATAATTCATATTTAAAATGTATATTATAAGGCAGCTATGTAACTCAGTGGAAGTGTTGAGAGAGAACAAATTCTGTTGTGGGAGAGCAAATGCTGGTTCTTGCTCAAAGAATTGCAGCTCAAACTTCTTCATCTTAAGTCATGAAAGTATTTATTCAAGGATGCACCTGGGAAAGCCTCAGGGCAATAGGAAATGCCCAGGGTGATGGAAATGACCCAATTTTTCTTGGTTTTGTGGTTTTCTGCATTTTTATTATGCACCTGGGGTATTATCCTTCTCTCCTCCAGTGAGTACTCCACCCTTCCTCAGATTGCATTCCTGAAAAAGGTGGTAAGGAAGGAGGCAGAAGATGCCCAGTGCACCAGAGTAATAATTCGTCCCATTTCCTGTTGTCTAGTGGACATTCAAGGTTATTTTGCTTTCAAACTCTTATCAAAAAGATAATAAGGTTATAATGATCTACAAGTTAGCTCTGGTGTTGTCTCTTCCTTGACTTTGCAAGATTTTCAGCTGAGAGCTGCTGAGAAAATCAGAACTTCTAAAATCTGCTAATTAAAAAAAGTTTAAGATCTAAAAGCACTGTTATGAAAAGAGGATTTCAAAGGACTTCTAGGATTTTAACACACCATTTTTCACTGTCAACCATGATTAGAAGTGCTCTTGGCCTGGAGTAGAGAGCACTTGGGTTCAAATTTGTCCTCAGACATTTCCTAGCTGTATGATTCCATTTATTTTTTTTTTTACTTCCTTTAGTGTACCTTTGCCTTAGAATCAGTACTCAGGATTCCATAATATACATATGTCGTGCATATAATATATATATACATATATATTATGCATATTTACATTGAAGTGGGGTACTTCATAACAAGAGTCCAGACACCCCAAAATTCAATAATTGGAAACATTTATTGGGTAAAGAAGGAGAAAAGAGAAAAAAATTATTATTATTACCAACTGGGACAGTCTTCCCTAGTGGAAGCTGTGCAGACTAACAGTACAATACAGCTTATGTAGATTTACATGATACAAGGCTATTTATTCCCTTTCACATCCAGGATCTTATTTGTCTAGACAAAACTCATCACAAAACATCGATAGTGATAAATGGGTGACATTCAGGATATTTACTCTTCACATATATCTAAACATTCAACCTTAGTTAGCTATATGTTTGCCCTACATTCTATCCTGACCTATTTGTTTGTACCTAAACACTTATCCCCAGTTAACTATGAGTGTTTACCTTGTATTCCATCCTGACCCATTTGTATTGGTGTCCTTTTGATATCTGCAGGGGAGAATTTATGACTCTGACCCACCATTTGCCTAGGTTGCTTGGCCTCCTAGAGTGATTAGGTCAGTTTCCTAAATAATGCAGGAATGGATTAATCTACTTCAATTCTACTTTATTCTCTAACTTATTTCATTTATTCATTCTACTTCAACATTTGTATATAAATATATATTCTCAAAAGGAAAAGATAATTCTTTGGGTTTTTCATATCTTTACACACACACACACACACACACACACACATACACACACACATCTTTATATATGAAAAATTGAAAGTTATTTGTTCCTTTTGAGAATTTGATTATAGTTTTACTAAGATGAAATGGATAATTTGAGTGTGTTAGTCTTTTTCTTTACTTCCTCCCTATACATCTATTTGCTAAATGGGACTGTCCCCAATGGATCATGTCAACGGGTCAATCTCTTTTACAAAATGTTTAGTCTTTCCCTTGGAAGATAAATTGACTTTTTAAACTGGATCCTTGTGGATCTGGGTTTCCTCCTTAGACCAGAATCCCCAGCCTTCCTGGCTGCCCTCTTTGTTATAATTTTCCTCTTTCTCCTTTTCAGATATTGCCTCATTTGTTAAGCAAAACTCAGGACTAAGGTGACTCACATGGTCCAGCAATATATTTGACTCTTTGGCACCTCCCTTGGCCATCCATGGAATTAGTCTTGACTAACAAAAGGAAATGCTGAGATGGGCTACAGATTTTGGCCCTTTCCCAGAGCCAGGAATTGCCCTTCTCCTGGCCCCTAAATGCCCATCCCATTCTCTTCCTTTATGGACTTTACATAATAGCATTTCTAGACTGTGCATCCCAGCAAACTATGTAATCCTGCTTCCTTCTGTCCTTCTGTAGTACCTCAGCACATTGTGATACAAGAGACCCCAGACTATAATTTTTGTGCCTTTATTAAAAACTCTTAGAGTATTTTAGTAGTTCTCTTTAATTAGATTATCCTTCTTCCTTAGGTTTTCAATCACTTCCTTCCACCCTAATCTGAGTTCTTATTGAAGGAAAGGATTCTATTTTATTGAAATGAATCTCTTGAAGTATCTGACTCTAATGATTTTCATTGCAGGATCCTTGTTTCATTCCACTTCCACCCTATTGTTAAGATCATTGCAGGACTTGATTGTAAAGATGTCATTGATAGAAAAGGTAAAGCAGAAAGCCCCAGATGACAAAAGAGCTTTAAACCTTCCTTGGGTATAAACAGGAAATCAGACAACACAACTAAACTTCCTGTAGAATCTCCTAAACCAATCACAGTGTGTTTCTTCAGGAAGACTAGCCTCCTGGCACCAATTGATGTTTCAATTAATGATAACTAAATCGATAATATCAGAATAACTATGATAATTCAATAAAGCATCTGACTAATGATATTACTGATGGTAGTTAAGCTTAACTTCATGGAGTAAGCCTGGATACTCCTCTGACCTGTCAACTTGCCCTAGAACTTCCTTGAGGCTGACCTGTTGCCAGGTCAACCAACAAAAGGTCAGTAGCTAGATTTACTTTTATAAACAAGACTTTTACTGGTATTAATCAAAAACAACAAGGGAAACTGGTAGAAAGGAAGAAGGTTATTAGGAATCCCTAACTGAAGTTTGAACTTAGTTTTAAGTATTATATCTAACAGCTTCAGAATGTTGATAGCTGAACTAACTAGGCCCACTGGCCCAGGCAGGCCATTGGTTGATCTGGCCTGCTTTGGTGGACACTGCTTGCCTCGAGACAAATTAGATGGTAGCTTGAGTGAAGATAAATTGATGAATAGATGCTTGACTGCTGACCAAGGGCTAACAAGCCCTGGGCCAGATGATGAATAACTAGTTGGCTGAAATATATTTTATTTCCTAAGAGATTGTTGGGTTTACAAATGAGATGCTGCCATTGGTCAGCCAAGATAGATAAACCTACCTAACTAAGTAATCTAAACCTACATCCTCTTCCCTCCACTCTGGATCCCCGGCTCCAAATTGAGTCTCTGGGTCCAGTCTCTGACTCCCTTATATAGGTCACAGCCCAACCAACAATTGGTCTCATGCCCCAGGATAGCATCAGGAATCTCCCAAGATTCCAAGTGTCCAACTGCAAACTGTGCCCACAGGCATGGCTTCTTGCAAAACCTTGCAAAACTTAACTTACACTAGGAAAGCTTTGTGATGTGGGTAGATTACTTCTGTAAATCTCTTCCTCTTCCCTCTGTGATTTTTCTTCCATTGTTATTTTCTTGACCAAAAATTCCAACACAAAGAAACTGAAATCTTATTTATTTGTTCTTGTGAGTCATGACAATTTAAAAATGTTTTACTCATTCTTTTCCCACTTCAATGTCATTTCTCTTCTCCTTGTAGAAGAAGAATTAATATGAACTATATTACAACCTGTCATATTGATTGTCCAATAAGGGAATGCTCTTGTCCCCTTTATATTAATTTACTTCTATATACTCTTCTACTGATTTTTCCTATTATTTACTCTGCTGTATAGACTGACCACTGATTTTTGATGTTTGAATGTCTATTAAAAAAAATACAAAAATTTTGTCTCATCTTACCTTCCTGGCCTTTTTAGCTTTGATTACAAAGAAAGAAATATTTCCTTTCTTAGTCTTTCACTGCTATCTGAAAGTATTTAATTTCTTTCATTGTTTTTAGTTTATGTGTTCTCTGAGTATGCCACTGAGTGAAAATTGAACACTAGTCTTTCAAGAAAACTTTGGATTTTATAACAAAAGATTATATACTTCTTTGCTATTGACATTTGTTGTTTAGTGTTCCAGTTCTTGAAAGTTTGACTACATCACTTTTTAGTGATTTAAATTTGGACATTCTTTTGGTGTTCTGTGGATTCTATTGAATTATAATTTGCTGCTTACCTTCACTATTTCTGAGCATTTTTTCTGTATGATTTATTTAGCCAAAATATTCATATTTTCTTCTTTTTGTCAGATTATGGATCTTTGCATTCTATCTTTATGTTTGGTATTTGTGATTTGTAGAGTTATCTTATGTTCTTCATTATCTTTTCTTCTGCTTTTGCATTTTAAGTTCTAGTTCTGTTTCCCTTACTGTTATGAGTTTATGAGAACTAATTTCTCATTAAACTTGCTGATTTTAACCTTAGTAACTATAACTTTTATCATTATATCCTTGAGATTTTAATTTAATTCTTGACTATTAATTTTGTAAAACATCCTAAATATTGTATCATTGCTCCGTTATTTCAAGGGAACTTCCAAAACATGTTGTATTTCCTCCTCCCTGGGCAGTTTTGATTCAATTTCTTTTGTTCTGATGTCTACTGTCAGGGATTTTTTCTTTGAGTCTTATTCTCTTCCTTTAACAACTTTCATTGCTTTGTCTATCATTCCTTTTACTTTATTAACTTGTATCTTTGTTGTAAATTGGCTTCTTACCACAAACTAATACATGTCTTTAAGACCATTACTGTTGTATCTCTTCCCCTGTACTTGTTGCCTATTCTGTATTCTCTTCACCCCCATGGATAGAAATAACGTATCTGTAGAACTGAAATAATGCAGAAAACCAGTAGAGCCTGGGGTCATTTTAGTTGTGTCTATATTCCACATGTTTCTAAAACATGATTTTCAAAGTGATACTCTTTATTCTGAGATGAACTTTCTTCAGTTCACAGAGTAGCTCTAGCCCAGTTGGAAGTAGTTAAAAAATAATTTGTAAGAGGCACCTCATAGGAGACTGATGAAGATGGAACCAACATGATGCTTTTGCAATATAGTTTCTTAGCTTTTATCTGATACTTCCTTCTGCTTGACTGTGACATCTTGTGTATTAGGGAATAATTGTAATAGCACTTTCCTTCTATATCCCTTTTCCCTTCATAGTATTTTCCCATAAACTTAAAATTCTTCCAAGGCTACTTCTTTATATCATTCATTATCATCAACTTTTCATGAGAATGAGCTCCCCACTGATTCAAGGTGTTAATATCAAACATTTTTTCCAATACTATAGGAACCAGGATGATCCCAGGGCTCTCTTGGGCAAACATATTCAAGGTTCAGAGTATGGTGATGATACTTAAGCCTGAGGCTATGACCTACTAAACTAGTTTTCTGTTATTTTTTAAATAACAATTACCTTGTGGCCAGTTTTTTCAATTTCCTTCTTCCCATCATTATTGATTTTACTACATTTTGAAACTCTTTACCTGTTTTATGGGAGTGGTGGGGGAAGAAATGTGTTATAGATTCTCTCTGACACTGCCATTTTACCAGGATTTTGCTATGATGAACTTTTTAAAAAATGGATGTAACATGGAAGAGATATATTAGTACAGAGAAAGGAGAAAGTGATAATGGCTATAGGAGTTTAAAAGTGATTCTCAGAGGAGCTAAGACTTCAGTTGGGTCTTGAAAGATGACTGGAATTTAGCTAAATAGAGAGGAAAGCAAAGGACATTCTAATTCAACCCAACAAATAAACTCATCAAACATTTCTTAGGCCTATGCTGAACACAAGGCACTGGGAATACAAATATCAAAAAAAGCATATTTCCTGTCCTCTAGGAAGTTACAATCTACTATAAGGAAGAGACATATATACAAATAACCACAATATAAGTTAGAATGTAATTAAATGCATACAATAAAACCCATGGTACGGCATGTGAAACAGATCTACTTCTAATGGGGGATCAGAGTAAACACCATTGTGGTTAAGTTTGCAGAGCTTGGAATAGAAGGAAAAAATGGTTATATAAAATGAAGATGACAGGACAATTTATTTGAGGAATGCAGTAGAGGGTATGTGAATTCAGAGTCAAGGAACAGAAGTAAGCAACTTTGGAACAGGGAACAATTCCATTTTATTGGAACATAATATGAAAAAAAAGTTGAAAAGGTAGGTTAGAGATAGACTGTGAGAGACTAAGGAGTTTGTTTGAATTTATATTTTATCTATAGGCATTAGGGAATCATTGAAGGATTTTGAGTTGAGTAGTAGCATGGTCTGACCTGTACATTTAAGAAGATTGTTTTGACTCCACTATGAATTGCAGAAAGCAAGAGAGAGAAGAACCAGAGAACATTTAAGTGGCTATTAAATAGCTCTCTGCTGTAAAAATGAATGTAATTAAAGAATAGATTCAGGATTGTAAAGAGGGGGTAAAAAAAAACCTAGAGAGGATGAATTTTCTTGTGAGAAAATAGTGGAAGACACTTTTAGAAAGATTTTAGATAGACTGAAAAGTGCCTTGAATATTATTAATGGACTTCATCCAAGAAGAAGTTCTTCTTTCATCAACAGATATAGGGCTATAAGAAATTTCTGAGTTCATATAGTTCTTCCTCTCATTTTACATGTAAGACAACTGAAATTAGGGAATGTTTAGTAATCCCCCCCCCCCAAATACAGGAAAATTATTATAATTAGGGGTAAGATCAGTTGAAATAACTACTGGGGAGGTAGGTGCCACTATTATCCCATTTTAGCATGAAGAAACTGAGGCAGACAGAGGTTAAGTGACTTGTCCCTGGTCAGAGTCTGGAGTCATATTTGAACTCAAGAACTCCTGACAACAACTCTGACATTCTGTCCATTATACTGCATAGCTGCCTCAGAAATAAGTGCAAGAGGAAATAACTGAACCCTGGTCCTCTGATTCTAGAGATGTTATTTTTCCCATAATTTATAATCTGTCTGCCAATCCCTAGTGTAGAGATAGGATAAGGGAAGATTTAGAAACAAGGATGCCCTAATCTCTAAATTCTATTACTTCCCTCTACATCCATTGCAAGATGGAGTCTTCAAGATCTTGAAGCTCCCTATCACTTCTTACTTCTGGCTAAATATCCCCAAACCCTCTCTATTCTACCTGTCACTAAAATCCTCCAAGTTGAATGAGGATGAACTTAAATTGACTGAGTCTACCCTGGGCTAGACCTGGCCTGAGATGAACTCAGCCCACACAAAAATGGACTTTGGATAACACTTCTTCTCAGTCAGGGTTGATAGATATTTCAAAGGTTTCCATTCTCTCATAAACAAGCTTAGATAGAAAGCTCAGCAGTCAGCAGGCTCTTTCCTCTTCAGCTTCAAGATAGAGAGTGAAGTGACTGTTGCACCTTCAAAACTCTTTCTCCTCTCCCCCTACATTCCAGAATCCTTTCTTCAGAGTTTCTAGCCATGTGCCCATGCTAGCTTCTTAGAGACAACCTTCAATTTTGCTTAACTCTCACTATTATTTCTATAATTCTATCTCTACATTAGTCCAACATATTTTCCACTATCCCAGATTATGTCACACATTGTAAGTTTGGAGATTCCTAAAATCATTGAGATAGAGATCAAGAATCTAGATTCTATTCCTGTCTTTAACTTCATTTTTTATTTGGCTTTGAATATATAATTTTACCAAAGATTTAAATTTCCTCACCTGTAAATTGAGAAGGGACTAATCCATTTCATCTCTTTGAGCTCCTAAAGTCAACACAGGATTTATAAATGGTAGATAAAATTTTATCCTAGTCTAGATGTTATTTTGTTATTTGATCTTGAGACTATTACTAACATTTCTCTACCTCTATTTCCTTATTTATAAACTGAAGAACTTTGACTTTATAGTGTCTGAGTTCCCTTCAAGTTCTAAATTGCTGTGATAGTAATATTATTCAATAAGGATAAATATATTATTCTAACTGTAAATTTATAGTAGAGATTGAAACTTTAATTTTAAGTTTTGCTATACTGATCATTCTCAGCTCTACTAAACAGTTAATTATCCATAACCAAGCACTCAAATGCGATCTAGTGGTGGCAAAAATGAACAATAACTGTAATTTATCCATTTTGGTAGTTCTAGTTTCATTCATCAAGTAGATTGTTTTTTTTTTTAAATAAGTGTTGTAGTTAAAAACACAGATTGATTTTTATGAAGCTAGGTGAACCTGGCAACATTTTCCAGCTGGGCTATTATCAAACACAAATGGATCTTCCATTAACTCTTTCTGTGACCTTGGGAATGTCATTTTACCTCTTAAAGTCTTGGATTCCATCATGTAAAGTGAGAGAGTTGGACTAACGAGCCTTTATAGTCACTTTTAATCATAAAACTCTCAATTCTATGGAAATATGGATCTCATAGAAAAGGGAGGAGAATAATTCTAAATTGTATTTACATGAGGCATCTCTAAAAGGGGCATATATCCCATTAATTATCAAATTAATCCTTAGTATATCCCATTGAGTCAGGGACAAAGAAGGTATCATTATCCTCATTTCACAGATGAGAAAACTAAGACTCAGTCAGGTTAAGAGATTTCCCCTTTCTTGGTATTTCTGAAATGGATGCAAATGATTCCTTCACTAGAAAAACCCAAGGGAAGAGGAGAAGTAATTGACTGAGTCTTAGAGAAATCACTTAGGAAAACTGCAAAATAAAATAAATGAAAAAGATAAACAGTAACATACATCCTAATTAATCCCTTAGCTAGTTTGAAAGGCTATACATGAACTGCAAACGCAGCTTCTCTTTCCAGAAACCAGTCCTATTGACGGTAGAATCCAAGTCTCACACTGGTGTTAATACTGACACAACTACTACACTATAGACTTTCTAGGTTTTGAAGCTACAGAGATGAGGGAGTAGGGTAGGGAGGTACACAATGGGTTTACATTGGATTAATATGATTCAGGGGAAACTAGATCAATACTATAGGCAGAAACTTTATAGCAAGCTTTTTTTCTCAAGTCAGAGTAAGTCTACATTTCTATTAATGGTACATTTTAAAAAAAAAGGAAAAAGATTAAATAATTCAAATCACTACAGTCCTTATATTGAGCTAACATAATGACATAGTCACTTATTTGAATTAAATAGCCACCTAAATGACACAAATTATTTAGTGCAAAAGAATTTATGAAGTACCTATTATGTGCAAGCCACTATTCTAAGCAATGGAAATTCAGACATGAAACAGACAATGATCCCTACCATCTTGAACTTTACCACCCACTAAGGAGGTCAATAGGATTATAGTCTTAGAACTAAAAAGAAAATTAGACTCATATAATCTCATACAAACAGTCCATAAAGAAGAATTAAATCTACAAATTAATTACAAGAAATCATCTCTATAAAATCATGTCCAACCAACCACTGCTTGACTATTGTTATAGGAATATTGGGTACAAGGGAGATATAGTGATGGTGATGATGTGTATCTCTCTATGATCTCCCCCCAGCTGCAGTTGGTTGGAGGAACACCTTACTCCTATTACCCTGACTGCTGCTGCAAGTTATCCCTTTCCTCTAATAGCTGCCCAAGTAAGGACCCTCAAGAGGTTAGATACATAGGTAACCTTTCAGGTCCAACCTGGAGTTGGATAAATTAGTGTTGGGCTATTGATCTGCCTTGGATAAAGTTCAGGATCTGACTGCATTTGACTCCTTTCCCAAGGGACTTGATAGAAAGATCACTCAGGAAGGTACTTGTTAAACACTCTATCTATAAATAGGGAAAGGACAACAAAGTCAAGGATTGGGGATTGGAAACCCTATTGATTTATTATCTATAGACTAAATAACAATTAGGACTGGAGGCTATTGATCAGGTGGAAGCTGGATATTTAACCTCTCCTCTACCTCTGCCTAGACCTGGCCACACCCAAGGCAGAGAATAGGGAGGCTATAGCTACAGATGTATAGATGGTATTTATTCTCTCAGCTCTCTTATCACCAGTGTTGGTGATTCACTAGCTCTCACAGTCTATCAGGAAATAGATTCAGGTTTACTCTTACCTTCTTCTTAAACCACCCAGCAACCCTTCAACCACCCTTCAAACCACCCTTCCAGCCACCCACTGCCCAGATTGAACCACAGAAGTTGGCAGAGATCTGTGATCTCCAGTTCCTAGTCTCTGAGTCCAGAGACTTCAGAGACCAGAGAATTCTGTCCAGAGACCTCCCTCAAAGTGGCTGTGAGAAGCATTTATAGGGTGAGGTCAACCAACATTTGCCCTTGGCTTACGGCACCTGGGAACATTCTGAGTCTCTCAATTGCCATCCCTGTCAGTAAAGGTGGGATCCATCTCTTCCCAGATTATTGAATATAACGCTATTTCCAGTGAAAGTGGTAGGAGTGGAATGAAGTAGAGCTTCTAACATAGTTTTTCCAGTTTTGTAGAGCTTTCACTATTGGGTAAGGTTTTTACTTGCGTTACATTAAAACCAGTCTATCAATAACTTCTACTCTTGGCTAACAGTTTTGATTTCTAGGACCAAGCAGAATAAATCTAATCTATTTTCCCATTGACAGCCATGGATATATTTGAAGCCATTTATTATATTTTTCTTATTCACTCAAGTTTCTCTTGGTGTCCCCTACTATTCACCCCCCTCTTTCCAACCCCCGATGTCATCTTAGACCATTTAGTATTCCGTCCTCTCCCTATGAATTATTCTTCTGATTGCTATAATAGTGAATACTATAATAGTGAATAGAGTTCACTACAGAGAATTATACATAGCATTTCTCCACATAGGAATACAGATAATTAGATCTTATTGAAGCCCTTAAAGAGTCAAATTTTAAAAAATTATGAGTTTTCTTTCTTTCCCCTCTGTTTCTTATTTACCTTTTCATGTTTCTCTTGATTTTTGTGATTAGATATCAAACTTTCCATTTAGCCCCTGGTCTTTTCTGTGCAAATACTTGGAAATCTTCAATTTTGTTGAATGTCCATATTTTCCCCTGGAAGTATATAGTCAGTTTTGATGGGTAGCTGATCCATGGTTGAAGGCCTAGTTCTCTCGCCTTTCTGAAAATCATATTCCAAGCCTTGCGGTCTTTTAGCATGGAGGCTGCCAGATCCTGTGTGATCCTGATTGGTGCTCCTTGATATTTGAATTGTCTCTTTCTGGCTTCTTGTAAGATGTTTTCTTTTACTTGGAAGCTCTTGAATTCGGCTATTATATTCCTGGAGGTTGTCTTTTCTGGGTCTACTGTAGAGCGTGATCTATGGATCCTTTCAAAGTCTATATTGCCCTCTTGTTGTAGAACTTCAGGGCAAGTTTGCTGAATAATTTCTTTTAGTATGGAGTCCAAGTTTCTATTAATTTCTGCTTTTTCAGGAAGACCAGTGATTCTCAAATTGTCTCTTCTAGACCAGTTTTCTTGGTCTGTCACTTTCTCATTGAGATATTTCTTTCATGTTTCCTTCTATTTTATCAGTTTTTTGACTTTGTTTTATTTATTCTTGCTGTCTTGAGAGATCATTAGCTTCTAATTGCTCAATTCTAGCCTTTAGGGACTGGTTTTCAGCTATAATCTTTTGGTTTTCAGCTATGATCTTTTGGTTTTCCTTTTCAATCTGGTCATTTCTGGTGTTCAATTTGCTTATCAGTTCATTTGATTTCTGAGCCTCACTTTCCAATTGTAAATTTCTGCCTTTTAATCTGTTATTTTCTTGCCAGATCTCTTCCATCTTTCTCATCATCTCAGATTTGAACTCTTCAATAGCTTGTGACCAGTTTTCATCATTTTGGGAAGGTTTGCATATGATTCCTTGTTTGTTCTCCTCTGTTGTCTGGATTTTCTCTGTGTAAAAGTTGTCGAGTGTTACAGAGTTCTTCTTGATAATCTTTCTCTTCTGGGGTTCCTGATTTTGTCTTGCCATTGTTAGACCTGTGCCTTCTGCTCTTTGTCCTCACACTCAGGGTCTGTCTGCTCTCTCTAGGCTCCCGAGGTCTCAGGTCTCGTTGTTCTCGGGGTTGAGCCTCCTGGTTGTCCCTGGTCTGCCCCTCTGCCCGAGGCTCCTTCAGCAGTCTTAGGGCGCTGCTTCCACAGCTGTGCTCCCGTCTGCACAGGGTTCCCACTACAGGTCCAAGCCTGCGCTCGAGATCCTTGTCCATGCTTAGGGCAATGCCTTCACCCACGCAGGCCCTCAGGGTCTATATTCAAAGTCCATGTGCGTTCTTTAGCCTCTTGGGGTCCTAAGTCTTGCTGCTCTCAGGAACAAACCCTGGAGCTGCCAATGACTTAATGGGTGCCCCAAACCTGCTTTAACACTTGAGAGCTGGCCTTGGCATTGTACGTGGTGTGGGGTATAGGGGAGGGGCTTCTTCCTCTAATGTTTTAGTGAGAGCTGTTTCACTCCTTTATAGCGTGGAAATGTCCTGATTCCATGTACCTTCAATGCTGCGCCCTGTTGTGGGGTCCCTTCGTTCGTCTGGATATGTTTTTATGTCCCCTTGAGGAGTCCTATATGCTTCTGTTAGGAGAGATCAAGCAGCTGCTCCTTACTCTGCCACCATCTTAACTAGAAGTTTCCCACTCTCTCTAGTATATTTTTAATATCAAATTCTTTTTTAAATTTCATTTACATCTAGAAACAATTTTTGAAAATTTTTTTTTGCCATTTTAGAATTCAGATTCATCTTTTTCCCTCACTTCCCAGACCAAAGGAAATAAATAGTTTGATACAGGTTATACCAATACTTTCATGTAATACATATTTCCATATTGGTTATGCCATGACAGAAGACACATATCACATATTCAATGGAAAAAATAATAAAGGAAATAAAGTGGAAGATGGCATGCTTTGATCTTCAATTAGACTACAACAGTTCCTTCTTTAGCTGAATAGAACATTTTTCATCATGAAACACTTGTGAATATCTTCAAAACTTGCTTTGCAGATAATAATTTAGTCCTTCAGAGATTATCATAGTTTAATATTTTTGTTATACATGGTGTTCTTCTGGTTCTGTACACTTCACTTTTCATTACTTCATATACAGCTTTCCATGTTTTTCTGAACCCATTAGTGTTATTGCTGGTTCAAAGTATATGTACAATTTCATGCCCTTTGGGCATGGTTCCATATTTTTTCTAAAATAGTTGTATCACTTCATCATTCAACCAATAGAATATTAGTGTTCCAATTTTCCCACATCACTTCCAACATTTCTTATTTTCCATTTTGATCATAATAGCCAATCTGATAGGTATGAGGTAATACATCAAAGTTGTTTTAATTTGTATATCTCTAATGAAGAGTGATTTGGAACACTCTTTCATATGGATATAGATAGTTTTAATTTCGTCTTGTGAAAACTGCCTATTCACATTCTTTGAACATTTATCAATTGGAAAGCCTTTGTATTTTCATAATTGAATCAGTTCTTCATATATTTGAGAGATTAGGCCTTTTATAGTGTGTAAATGGAATTGGCTCACCCCATTCATAGTTAAAACCCTAGCCACAAGAGATAATGTCATCCTACCTCCCTGAGTGGGGAGGAGAGATTAGTTACCTACATACAACAATAAGTAAAAAATCAAGACAAGGGACTGCCTTTTGGGCAGTCCAAAACAGTGTTGAGACCGCCATTTGTCCTCTTGAAATTACAGGTGGGTGCAGGAAGTGACACAAGCAGCTAGGAACTTCCTGTGAGGCATTGGCACTTTGTGTAGAAGGATCTCTGGTGAGACCTCAGGCAGCTTCCCTCTGAATTGTCACGTGGGTAAGTTAGGCTGACTTCCTTTCTCTTCTCTTGGTGTTCTAGAATATCTACCCTCAAGGAGGCTTCTTTGCCTCTCTAATTGTCAAGACCTTACAGCTAGTAACCTTGTTTAATTTAGCTCTAAAACCTCCTCCATATATGTATATATATATATATATATGTATATATATATATACACATACCTAATTTCCCTTCTTACAATAGACATATTTAATTTTCTGCAATTTTTTTCTTCTAATCTTAGTTGCATTGGTTTCATTTGTGTAGAAACTTTTTAATTTAATGTAATCAAAATTATCTATTCTTTTTTTCATAATGTTCCTTATGTCTTGTTTGGGCATAAAATCTTTTCTTACCTGTATGCCTGATAAAGGGGAGAAGTTATAAGGCTTCCCAATAAGATCAGGAGGGAAACAAGGATTCTCATTATCATCAATTTTCTTTAACATAGTTTTAGCAACATCAATAAAAGAAGAAAAAGAAATCACAAGGAATCAGGATGGACAAATGAGTAATAAAATTATCTCTGTTTGCAGATAGCATGATGATATATGCAGAAAATTTCATAAAATTAACTAAAAGCTATGGATAATTTTAGCAAAGTAGGATATAAAATAAATCCACTTAATCATCAACATTTTTATATGTTAGACAGAGTTTTAAGGGAAATAAATATTCCATTAAAATAACCTCAGATAGAATAAAATACTTGGGAGTATATCTGCCAAAAGAAACCCAGAGTACTTGCACAAATAAAGTCAGTTCTAAATAACTAGAAAAATATTAATTGTTCATAGATTGACAGAGCCAATATAATTAAAATAACAATCCTTATAAACTAATCTAATCTCAGTAAGGACACCTGAACAGGCAAATCAAAAACTAATTGGAAATTAAATAATATGCTTCTCCAAAAACAGTTTGTCAAAGAAGAAATCACAGAAACAATCAACAGTTTCATTGAAGAGAATGACAAGGATGAGACATCCTACCAAACTCTGTGGGATGCAGCTAAGGCAGTACTCAGAGGAAAATTTATATGCTTGAGTGCATATATTAACAAGATAGGGAGAGCAGAAATTAATGAATTGGGCATGCAACTTAAAAAACTAGAAAGTGAGCAAATTAAAAATCCCCAGATGTAAACTAAATTAGAAATACTAAAAATCAAGGGAGAAATTAATAAAATCGAAAGTAAAAGAACTATTGAATTAATAAATAAGACTAGAAGCTGGTATACTGAAAAAACAGATAAAATAAACAAAGTACTGGTCAATCTAATAAAAAAAGGAAAGAAGAAAACCAAATTGACAGTATCAAAGATGAAAAGGGAGACCTCACCTCTAGTGAAGAGAAAATTAAGGCAATCATTAAAAACTATTTTGCCCAATTATATGGCAA
Source organism: Gracilinanus agilis (assembly GCF_016433145.1). Lineage (NCBI taxonomy): Eukaryota > Metazoa > Chordata > Mammalia > Didelphimorphia > Didelphidae > Gracilinanus > Gracilinanus agilis. The sequence goes on along the minus strand of NC_058132.1, from coordinate 316,969,219 downwards.
TCAATGTAGCAATCTAGGAGATATGGATGAATATTTACAAAAATATAAATTGCCTAGATTAACAGCAGAAAAATAGAATACCTAAATAAGCCCATATCAGAAAAAGAAATTGAACAAGCCATCAAAGAACTCCCTAAGAAAAAATCATCAGGGCCTGATGGATTTACAAGTGAATTCTATCAGACATTCAAAGAGCAACTAATCCTAATACTATACAAAATTATTTGATATTATAAGCAAAGAAGGAGCCCTACCAAATTCTTTTTGTGACACAAATATGGTACTGATTCCAAAGTCAGGTAGATCAAAAACAGAGAAATAAAACTACAGACCAATCTCTCTAATGAACATAGATGCAAAAATCTTAAATAGAATGCTAGCAAAGAGACTCCAGCAAGTGATCAAGAGGATTATCCACCATGATCAGCAGGGATTTATACTAGGAATGCAAGGAATGTTCAACATTAGGAAAACCATCCACATAATTGACCATATCAACAATCTAAGAAACAAAAATCACATGATTTTCTCAATAGATGCAGAAAAAGACTTTGACAAAAACACAGCACCCATTCCTATTGAAAACACTGGAAAGTATAGGAATAGAAGGACCTTTCCTAAAAATAATAAACAGTATAAACCAAAAACCATCAACAAGCATCATATGCAATGGGGATAAATTAGAAGCCTTCCCAATAAGATCAGGAGTGAAACAAGAATGCCCATTATCACCTCTAATGTTTAACATTGTACTAGAAATACTAGCAGTAGCAATTAGAGAATAAAAAGAAATTGAAGGTATCAGAATAGGCAATGAGGGGACTTAGCTATCACTCTTTGCAGATGATATGATGGTCTACTTAAAAAATCCTAGAGAATCAACTAAGAAGCTTGTAGAAATAATCAACAACTTTAGCAAAGTTACAGGATACAAAATGAATGCACATAAATCATCAGCATTTCTTTATATTTCCAACACATCATAGCAGCAAGAGGTAGTAAGAGAAACATCATTAAAAATCACCCTAGACAACATAAAATACTTAGGAATCTATCTACCAAAACAAACACAGGAATTATGCGAACACAACTACAAAACACTTTCCAAACAATTAAAACTAGATCTAAATAACTGGAAAAACATTGAGTGCTTAAGGGTAGGACAAGCTAACATAATAAAAATGACCTTTCTACCCAAATTAATTTACCTATTTAGCACAATACCTATCAAACTACCAAAAAACTTTTTTACTGAATTAGAAAAAACTATAACAAAGTTCATTTGGAATAACAAAAAATCAAGAATATCAAGGGAAATAATGAAAAAAATAATGTGAAGGAAGGTGGCCTAGCAGTACCAGATATTAAACTATATTATAAAGCAGTGGTCATCAAAACAATATGGTACTGGCTAAGAAAAGAAGGGAGGATCAGTGGAATAGACTTGGGGTTAATGATGTCAGCAAGACAGTCTATGATAAACCCATAGAGCCCAACTATTGGGGAAAAAATCCACTATTTGACAAAAACTGCTGGGAAATTTGGAAAACAATATGGGAGAGATTAGGTTTAGATCAACATCTCACACCGTACACCAAGATAAATTCAGAATGGGTGAATGACTTGAATATAAAGAAGGAAAATATAAATAAGTTAAGTGAACACAGAATAATATACTTGTCCGATCTCTGGGAAAGGAAAGATTTTAAAACCAAGCAAGAGTTAGAGAAAATTACAAAATGAAAAATAAATGATTTTGATTATATTAAATTAAAAAGCTTTTGTACAAACAAAAACAATGCAGGGAAGGGAAACAACAAATTGAGAAAAATCTTTATAACAAAAAACTCTAACAGGGGTCTAATTACTCAAATATACAAGTAGTTCAATCAATTGTATAAAAAAATCAAGCCATCCCCCAATTGATAAATGGGCAAGGGACATTAATAGGCAATTTTCAGATAAAGAAATCAAAACTATCAATAAGAACATGAAAAAGTGTTCTAAATCTCTAATAATTAGAGAAATGCAAATCAAAACAACTCTGAGGTATCACCTCACACCTAGTAGACTGGCTAAAATGATAGAAGAGGAGAGTAATGAATGTTGGAGGGGATGTGGCTAAATTGTGACATTAATGCATTGCTGGTGGAGTTGTGAACTAATGCAACCATTCTGGATGGCAATTTGGAACTATGCTCAAAGGGCTCTAAAAGAATGCCTGCCCTTTGATCCAGCCATACTATTGTTGGTTTTGTACCCCAAAGAGATCATAGATAAACAGACTTGTACAAAAATATTTATAGCTGCCCTTTTTGTAGTGGCAAAAATTGGAAAAGGAGGGTATGCCCTTCAATTGGGGAATGACTGAACAAATTTTGGTTTATGCTGGTGATGGAATACTATCGTGCTCAAAGGAATAATAACTTGGAGGAATTCCATTTGAACTGGAAAGACCTCCAGAAATTGATGTAGAGCAAAAGGAGCAGAGCCATAAGAACATTGTGCACAGAGACCAATACACTGTGGTAAAAAAGAATGCAATGAACTTCTGTATTAGCAGCAATGCAATGACCCAGGATAATTCTGAGGGATTTATGGAAAAGAACCCTACCACATTCAGAGGAAGAATTGCAGGAGTGGAAACACAGAAGAAAAGCAACTGCGTGAACACATGGGTTAAGGCGGCTATGATTGGGGATGTAGACTGGAAACTACCACACCAATGCATCTATTCACAATTTGAAAATAGGTCTTGATCAATGACACATGTTAAAACCAGTGGAAATGCACATTGGCTATGGGGGTTGGGGAGGTTGAGGGTGAAGGGGAAAGTAAGAGCATGAATCATGTACCATGTTAACTTTTCTAAAAAATAAATATTATTAAATGTCAAAAAAATAAATTAATCTACTCATTCACTGACATCCAAATTAAATCATCAAAAATTGTTTTATTGAGTTAGAAAAAATAATAACAAAATTTATTTGAACGAATAAGCAATCAAGAATATCAAAAGAATTAAGCGAAAAAAGTAAACGAAGAAGGTCCAGCAGAACCAGACTTTAAATTGTATAATAAAGCCTTAATTATCAAAAATCTGGTACTGACTAAGAAATAGAAAGGGAGACCAGTGGAACAGAACAAAGAGCAGTAAAAGGATATAGTAAGCTGGTATTTGATGAAACTTTACATCTCGGATTTGGGGCTAACAAATCATTGTTTGGGGAAAAAAATTGCTGGGGTAACTGGAAAGTACTTTGACAGAAACTAGATATAGAGCCATATCTTATACGATTAAATACAATAAGATAAAAATGGATACATTGTCTAGTCATAAAATGAGATATTATAAGTAAATTTGAACAAAAAAACTACCTATTACATTTATGGACAGGAGAGGAATTTATACATTAATAAGAAATGGAGAATATTGTTAAATGGTAAATGGAAAATTTTGAATATAATAAATTGAAAAAAATGTACAAATAAAATAAATGCCACCAAGATTAGAAGAAAAGTGGAAAAAGTTTTGGTGGGGAGGTGGTTATAGACATCCCCTTAGAGCAGGGGTCTGCAACTTACGGCTCTCGAGCCATATCTGGCTCCACCTCCCGATCGGCCAGTCCTTGAGGAGCCTCAGGATTTGCCCCAGGTGGCCCTTCAGCCCCCTCCCCATATTTCAGTGCCTTCTGCCTCCATCCTCCTTCCACAGGAGTTTATGGCTCTCACAGCCAAAACGGTTGCCAACCATTGCCTTAGAGAGAAGCCTACTTTCTAAAGAATATAGTTAACTTGGTTAAATTTATAAGAATTAGAGCCACCCCCAACTGACAAGAGGACAAAAGATATATAAACCAGCAATTTTTCGATGAAGAAATAAAACCATATATAGGCATATGAAAAAAATGCTACAAATTAGAGAAGCAAAAACCAAAAGAGTTCTGAAATATCACCTAACAACCATAGGACTGGCTAAAATGACAAAAGGGTAAAGTGAGAAATATTAGAAGTGATGTGGAAAAATGGGGACACTAATACATTGTTAGAACTATGAACTGATGCAACCAATTGGAAAGCAATTTGAAATTACACTCAGAGGTATAAAACTATAAAATCTTACACCCAACAATACCATTGCTGGGTCTGTTTCCAAATTTAAAAAAAAAATAATGAAGGCAGATATTAAAAGGGAAAATAGTATTTTAATAAAAGCCATGCTGATAGAGATAAATTACTAGACCACTCGCCTGTAAGAATTCAGACTGCCACATCAGCCATTTTACCTTTTTGTACCTGAGCTCTCTCAGATAACAAAAGAGACCACCCCTCCTGAATCTAGGAGTCTTATCCCCTCTCTAACATCATCATGCTTCCTGTCTGCCTCCATTTTTACAAGAGGAATCATGGGAAATGTAGTTTTCCAAAGTCCCCTAAAATGTCCACAGGAAGTTTGTCATATAATCTACATACCTTAACGCTCAAATGAGCCCCAAATAGCTCTTAAATAGAGTCTCAGAAATTCTAAATAACATACAAAGGAGATTAGGGAAAGAGGAAAACAACCCATATAGTCCAAAATATTTATAGCAGCTTTCCTTGTGATGGCAAAGAATCAGAAACTGTTGGGATGCCCATCAATTGAGGAATGGCTAAAAAAATTGTGAAATGTAATTTTGATGGAATACTAATGAGCTATAAGAAATGATGAACAAACTTATTTTGAAAACACCTGGAAACATGTACAAGATAATGCACAATGAAATGATTAGAACTAGGAGAAAATTATACACAGCCACATAACTAATAGTAGAGAAATAAATTGAGAATGTTACCACCAGAAAATGAATAGAAAGATAAAACATGAAAGACTTCAATTATATGAACCTATTGGCCTCCATTACAATATCTTATGTGATACAGGGATGGATTGGGACACTATTGGACAGGATCTATTATGTAGGTATGCTAACCATGTAGGAGATCTACGGATTTTATTTCTGTAATATCTTCTTTTTCTTTATATATGGAAATGCTTGTTTGGATTTATAAAAATTTGTAAAAAATAAGAACAATTTAAAAATAGAGTCAAATTCTCAATCAATTCTCCCTTATAGAATATAGAAGTATGTCATCTCACATTGCCTGAAATGTTTACTTCACCTTAGCACCTCGCCTGTAATTCATGTGGGTGAACAACCATCCTTTAAAAAATAAGAGTTTAGGGGGTAGCTAGGCAGCTCAGTGGATTGAGAGCCTAGCCTAGAGATAGGAGGTCCTAGTTTCAAATCTGACCAAAGACACTTCCCAGCTGTGTGACCCTGGGCAAGTCATTTGACCCCCATTGCCTACCCTTACCACTCTTCTGCCTTGGAGCCAATATGCAGCATTGACTCCAAGATAGAAGGTAAGGGTTTAAAAAAAAAGAGTTTTGGTTTCCGGGTTAAGATGGCGGCAGAGTAAGAAGCAGCTCTTAACCTCTCCTGACCAAAACACACAAAACTCCTCAAGGGGACATAAAAACAAGTCCAGACGAACGGAGGAACCTCCCAACAGGGCACAGAGTGGAAGGTACATGGAATCAAGACATTTCCAGGCTATAAAGGGCTCTCACTAAATCGCGGGCTGAGCAACCACACCACCCCCACCCCCTCCACACACAAGATCTAGAGCTCTGAAGCCAGCTAAAAAGAAATAGAGCAAGTTTGGGGCACCCATCGAGTCATTGGCAGCTCCGGGGCCTGTTCCTGAGAGCAGCAAGACTTAGGACCCCATTAAGCCAAAGAAAACAGGTGAAATCTGAGCGCGGGCTCAGGACCCAGGGCGCACAGCGCAGGCTGAGCAGAACGCAGGCACTGAGGAGGCGTGGGTGGAGGCAGACACAGCCAGGAACTAAAGCCTAAGTGAGGAACCAGTGTGGATGGGTATACGATTGTGGAAGCAGCGCCCTGAGACTTGTAAAGAAACCTCCAGCAGAGGACAGACACTGAGCGTGAGGATAAATCTGAGAAGCTGCTGGGGTAATGATGGCTAATCAGCCTCAGGAAGTTCAGAAGAGAAAGAATAACAATAAGAAAAAGAAGTCTTTAACACTCGACAGCTTTTACACAGAGAAAATCCAGACAACCAAGCAAACAGAGGAGGAGAACAAACAAGCATCCGGACCCTCCTCAAATAAGGAAAACTCCTCACAAGCTAT
>NC_058132.1:316943964-316958027 GCF_016433145.1 Gracilinanus agilis | reverse complement strand
AAAATATTCATAGCTGCGCTTTTTGTGGTGGCAACAAATTGGAAAAGGAGGGGATGTCCTTCAATTGGGGAATGGCTGAACAAACTGTGGTATATGCGGGTGATGGAATACTATTGTGCTAAAAGGAATAATAAACTGGAGAAGTTCCAGGCGAACTGGAGAGACCTCCGGGAACTGATGCAGAGCGAAAGGAGCAGAGCCAGAAGAACACTGTACACAGAGACTGATATACTGTGGTAAAATTGAATGTAATGGACCTCTGTACCAGCAGCAATACAGTGACCCAGGACAATTCTGAGGGATTTATGGTAAAGAAAGCTACCCACATTCAGAGGAAGGACTGCAGGAAAGGAAAATATAAGAAAAACAACTGCTTGAACGCATGGGTCGGGGTGGACATGATTGAGGGTGTGGACTCGAAACTACCACACCAATGCAACTACCAACAATTTGGAAATTGGTCTTGATCAAGGACACATGACAAAACTAGTGGAAATGCGCATCGGCCATGGGTGGGGGGGTGCAGGAGGGGGGGTTGAAGGGGAAAGATGGAGCATGAATCATGTAACCATGTTAAAAATGAATATTAATAAATGTTAAAAAAAAAAAAGAGTTTTACCTAGGTCCTCCTGACTCCAGGCCTGGTGGTCTATGCACTTAACCATCTAGCTACTACCAGAAATGCTACTTTTGGTTTATTTCCTAAAATGATCAGGAAAAAAGCAAAAGAACAAATATGTTCTAAAATATTTGTAGCAGCTCTCTTTATAGTGCCAAAGAACTGGAAATTAAAGAGATGTCCATCAATTGGGGAATGGCTAAAACAAATTGTGGCATATGATCATAATGGAATACTACTGTCCTCTAAGAAATGATAAACAGGCTAACTTTTGGGGGGGAAACATGGAAAGACATGCATGAAATTACAATAGTGAAACAAGCAGAATCAAGAGAACATTGTATGCAACAATAAAAATACTGTTTGAAGAATGACTTGTGAATATTCACTTCCAGAGAAAGAACTGATAAATATAAATAAAATGTAACCCTTTGTATACGTAAACGAGGCCTCCTCTGTTTGAGAGAGTGGAGAGAAAAGGAGGGAATTAACTGGGAGTTAATTTAATATAACTAACAAACAAATAAATAAGTAAATTTTAAAAATGGAGCTACCTAAAATTCAGGTTGTAAAAAGGGCCTTATGAAATATATGATATGTTTTAAGAAATTATTATGGAATTTTGTCCCCATATACTATATCCAGAAAGTAGAAAGAACCTATAATCATCTCCTGAAAAAATTCTAAACTGAAAACTCTCAGAATTATAGCCAAATTTCAGATTTTTCATGTCAAGGAAGATATATTGCAAGTAGTCAGAAAGAAACAATTCAAATATCATGTAGTCCTGATATTGTAATATTTAGTAATTTCTATGTTAAAGAACCAGAGTGCCCGTGATATGATATTCTAGAGGGAAAAGAAGCTAGAATTACAACCAAGAATCATTTACTCACCAAAGCTGAATATCATTTGTTGTGGAAAATGAATATGTAACAAATTTGGGTACTTTCAAGCATTCCTAATGAAAAGACAAAAATTGAATTCAAACATAAGACTCTTGGGGGTGGGAGAGTGGGGGTTGGAGCCAAGATGGCAGCTTAGTAGCAGTGAAAGCTGAAACTGCTCTGACAATCCTTCTGAAACAAACCATGTGCTAGAAGAACTCAAAAAAGAATTGAAAAATCAAATAAGACAGGTTGAATAAGATGGGAAGAAAAATGGGGAAAAAATAAAGTAAGGCAAAAAGAAAATAGCTTAAAAACTAAATTGGCCAGCTTGAAGAAGAGACATAAAAATCCAATGAAGAAAGGGTTTCTCAAAAACCAAGAAATGACCTATTGGAAAAAGAGGGAAAAACTCCAACGAAGAAAAGAGTTCCATGAAAAGTAGAATGGATCAAATGGAAAAGGAGGATCAAAAGATCATTGGACAAAACAATTCTTAAAGATTGGTATTAGGGAAATTGAACCTAGTGACTTCATAATATCAAGAAACAATTTAAATAATCAAAAGAATGAAAAATAGAATAAAATATGATATATAGCATTGAAAAAGACAACTGATCTAGAAAATGGATCCAAGAGAGAAAATTTATGAATTATTGGACTACCTGAAAGTAATGATAAAAAAATTCTAGACATCACATTACAAGAAATTATCAAAGAAAATTGCTCTGAATTTTTGAAGAAAAGAAAATAGAAATTGAAAGAATCCATAGCCACTTCTTACAATAAATCCCTAAATGACAACTCCTTGGAATGTTAAAGCCAAGTTCAAGAGCTCCCAAGCCAAACAGAAAATACTGCAAACAGCTAGAAAAAAAACAATTCAAATATCATAGAATCCCAGTCAACATTACACAGGATCTGGTAACTTCCATATTGAGGAACTAGAAGGCTTGGAATATGTTATGCTTTTTTTTTTTAAACCCTTACCTTCCACCTTGGAGTCAATACTGTGTATTGGCTCCAAAGCAGAGGAATGGTAAGGGCTAGGCAATGGGCATCAAGTGACTTGTCCAGGGTCACACAGCTGGAAGTGTCTGAGGCCAGATTTGAACCTAGGACCTTCTGTCTCTAGGCCTGGCTCTCAATTCACTGAGCTATCCAGAGTCCCCCAGAATATGATATTCTATAAGACAAAGGAACTTACAATCAAGAATCACCTACCCATCAAAACTGACTATATTATTTCTGGGTGTAATATATTATGATAGAAAGGAGAGAGAGAAAGTCTATGAGGTAAGACTCTCTTCCAGCTCTCCCCTCCTGCCGATTATACACCGAAGACTTTGAGGGGGTATCACCCCCAAACTGGGTGACCTGGGTGGTTTTACCACCCCACAGGAGTTGGGGGCAAGGCTTCCCTATAAGATGAGGTATGGAGGACCCCAATCCAATTCTGAATGAAGGCAGGGCTCACTCAAGCCTCCCCCAAGTTTGGTCAACTTCACAGCGGGTGGTATGGCTTCCCTTGTTGTCTCTCAGGCACTCTGGAATGCTATCTGACTAATGAATGGGTTTTATTCTTCACAATTCAGGGATTTGGGAAAGGGGTGAAGGGCAGAGGGATTTTGGGGTGCCCTCTTCTCTATTTCTATGGAGTCCATCACTTGGGTGGGAACCATTGGGGTTCCCACTCCTAAGTGTCTCCCCCCTTCCCCTTCTACTTCTGTTTCTATTTCTATCCTTTTCTATAATTGTAAGTTAGACTGGGAAAGGTCTCTCAGTAAGGTTTGGTAATGGGAGAAATAGACTAAGAGATTGCTCCCAAAATGTAGTACAAACAACTTATCTAATTTGGTGATTGAAGTCTTGCTGGGTGAGATAAGATGGGATGGAATCTTTGACAAGAGAATTGGGGTATCAATGTCCAAAGAAAGATCCTTAGGAAGTCCTCAGGACTGGATTCTAGCTGAGATATTCTCCTCCTCCCTCTCTCAGTTCTCCACCAGAAGTCCCTCCCTTCTCCTTCCTCCTCCAGAGACCTCCCAGAATTCCCTCTGGTCTCAACTATCACCAAATGTCACCAAATGTCAGCCACTCCTTCTCTGGCTCCTTCTGTCTCATCCCTCTTACACTAATCCCATTCTTATAATCAAGAATCACTTACCCATCAAAATTGACTATTATTTCCAGGGAAAATATGGTTGTTTAATAAAATAGAATATTTCCAAGCATTTTTGAAGAAAAGACCAGGCAAACCAAAAATCTGATGCCTAAATGCAAAATTTAAGAGAAGCAAAAGAAGGTAAATAAGAAAGAGAAAAAAAATTTAGTGCTTCAATAAGGTCAAATTGTTTATATTCTTATATGGAAAGATGATACCTGTAAGTCTTAAATAATTTTTTGTCATTATCATAGTAGTTAGAAGAAGTATACATAGACAGAAGGGAGGTAGTAAGCTATTTAGGATGAGATACAGAAAAAAATTTCAGGATGAAACAGAGGATTGCATTAAAAGAAATGGGAAAAGAGAAGCAAAATGGGGTAAATTATATCACATAAAGAAACACAAGGAGGGGAACTATTACAAGGGAGTGGAGGATGAGGGTGGTGACAGATAATACCTTACTCTCATTGGAATTGGTTCAGAGAGGGAAGAACACCTAGACTCATGGGGGCATAGAATCCTATCATACCCTATAAAGAAGTAGAAAGGGAATGAAAAAGGGGGTGGTGGGAAGAGTAGTAATATAAAGGAGGGGCAATGGGGAAGAAATTAAAAGCAAAACACTGATGTGGAGGGAAGGAAGAAAGGAAGAAAGAAATTAAAAGAAGAAAACAAGATGGAGGGAAATATCCAGATGGTAATCATAATTGGAAATATAAATGGAATGAACTCACTCATAAAACAGAAATGGATAGGTACGTGCATTATAAACCAGAATCCTACCATATGTTGTTTATAAGAAAAGCATTTGAGACAAGTAGGCAAACACAAAGTAAAAGTTATGGGGCTGGAACAGAATCTATTGGACTTCAACTGAGACAAAAAATCAGGAGGAGAAATCATGATCTCAGGCAAAGCTAATGCAAAAATAGATCTGATTAAAAGAGGTAAGGAAGGTAATTACATCTTAATAAAAGGTAGAATAAACAATGAAGTAATATTAGTATTTGACACATATGCATCAAATGGTATAGTATCTGTTTTTAAAGGAGAAGCTAAAGGAGCTTAAGAAGAAAACAGAAAGTAAAACTATACTAGAGAGAACTCAACCTTTCCTTATCAGAACTAGATACATTTATCCAAAAAAAAGAAGAAAAAGGTAAAAGAAGTGAGTGAAATTTTTTTAAAAGCTCAATTTAATAGATATCTAGAGAAAATTGAACAGGGACAAAAAGGAATATACCTTATTTTTAGCAGCACATGGTATATATACCCAAAATGACCATGAACTAAGGCATAAAAACCTCAACCAAATATGGAAAAGCAGAAAAAAATGATTGCAACTTTTTTAGATCATAATGCAATTAAAATACATTCAATAAGGACAATGGGAGTAAAGATTAAAATTAATTGAAAAATAAGTAATCTAATATTATACAATGAGTCAATCAAAGAACAAATTATAGAAACAAATGATAATTTCATTAAAGAGAATTATAATCATGAGACAACATATCAAAATTCATGGCATGTAGCCAAAGCAGTACTTAGGGGAAAATTTATATTTCTAAATCCTTACATCATTAAAGATTCCATGGCTACCAGATGTAAGGGAGGTTATGGTCATTCACACCAGAAGGCTGGGTATAGTTCTGAATGCAGAGATTTTCAGGGAAAAAACAAAACAAAACAAGATGGAGATTTTCCAGAAAAAGCACAACCCACAGTGAGAAAAATGGGGGATTGAATCCATTGTATATGAAAATTGGTTGTAGGTACTATTCCTATTTAACCTGGAGAAGATTCATTGGGATGATGGCTGCCTTTAAGCATTTAAAGGTCTGTCAAGAGAAGGGATTAGATTTATTCTGTTTCACACTATGAGGCAGAACAAGAAGTCTTGGGTAGAAGTTCCTAAGATTCAAATTTAAGACTACTGTCAATAAAAACATTCTAACAACTAAAAATATCCAAAAGGGGAATATCTCTAAAAATGGTGTCTTCTTGCTCTTCAGAAATCTTCAAGTTGGAGTTGAACAACAACTTATTGACTATGTTGGAGTGCAAATTCCTTTTGCTATAGCAATGGCACTACTTGGTGGCTACTTCCCTTTTTCATTGGCGCTATGCAAATGAGTAATAGGGAAAGGCTATAAAGAGTCAGTTATGCTTCAAAACTTTTTCATTGTTCTGGGGTCAACTTTTCATATTCAAAATAGTCATCTCATATCCTTTGAAATACAAATGAACCTACTCAAAATTCTATACCCTTTACAGGTATAGAAAGAACCAACCAACTCCCATTGTACAAGGTGAAAAAAAATACAACCTGAATTTGATTTCTCATTGTTTCTATACTTGGCCTTTACTATCTAAAAATCTATTCCTAGTACGAAAGAGGCAGATCCTTACATATCTTTCTATAATTTATGGACTATATTAAATGTTTTTAAATATTTTTACTTCTAAAAGATAATTATAGCAATTCAGATTTTTAAAAAGTCATCCAGTGGATGCCTCATAACAGAGAGAACATTTTAGTGTTTTTTTTTATTACTAATAGTATAAATTACAGGTCTTCTGGAATTTAAAGCATTCTACAAGTTGACTCCAAACTATTTTCCATGTTACTTCTTTTTAAGATAATAATATTCTTGAGGGATTCATGTCAACCATCCCCATTCCCATGCAGACAAGACACATTTTTCACATCTCCCCTTGTAGAAATGTATCAATAATAACTCTCTGGCTGAAGATGATATCTATGCTTTTTTTCCTTTGTAAATTTCATCTGGATCTTTCTTTTGGCCCTTTCTTATTGTCTTGTATAATACCTATTTATGTATATGCCATACCCCTTTAAAAATTATAAGTTTATTGAAGGCAGTCCATGACTTGGTCATGCTCAAATAACCCTCACTTGTTCTTTCCGTCTCTCTATCATTTCTATGATAACATTTCTCACACCTGCCTCTCTACTGACCTCCATTCTCCCATTTTGAACTGTCTTTTAGACATCTTGAACCAGTAGAAATCTTATCAGATCATCTTATCCAGGAGAAATCTTAAACCTAACATATACAAAATTAAACTCATCATCTTTTCCTTTAGATCCTCCCTTAATTCCAAGTTTCTCTATTATTCTGGAGTGCACAATCAACCTTTCAGTCTCCTATGTTGGAATCTGCACTATCTTTCACTCCTCATATCCAATCAGTTTTGAAGGCCTATTAATTTCACCTTTGAATCATCCTTCAAATGCTTCTTTCCTTTCCACCACCCTGATATTCTGAGGCAGATCCTCATCATTTCATGCCTGCAATATTGCACTAGAACCTCAATTTTACTCTGCCTGCCAAAAGGGTATTCTTACCATAATCCATCCTTCCAGCTACTAAAGTGCATTTCCTAAAGCACAAGTCAGACCATGTCACCTCCATGCTCAACAAACTCCAGTAGCTCCCCATTACCTCCAGGATCAGTTACAAATTTTTTTTTCTTTTAAAGTCTTTCATAATATAATCACCCCCACCCTCCCCAACCAACTTGCCAAACTTCTTACATCTTACTCTTTGCTGTGTACTCTTCTTTCCAGTGAGATTAAACTCTTTGTTGTTCTACAAATAAGATAAACTATCTCTCACATCTGGGCATTTTTTCAGTCTTCTTCCAGTCATGCTTCCAATCCTCTCTTTCCCTATTTCTACCTTTTGACTTCCCTCAAATCCCAATTAAAACCCCACTTTCAACCAGAAGTCTTTTATTTTTTTTTGCTTTCTGTACATATTGCTTGCTTTTTGGCTCCGCCATTTTATTTTGACTGTCTCATGCTTTTCTTCATATCCATTACACTTAGCATGTTGATTAATGTACACTAGGTCCTTAATAAATGGTTATTGACTAGACAAGGGCTCTAATACTTTTCACCTTTGCATCCCTAGCTTCCAGCACACAGTCTGACAGAGAAGGAGTTTGTTGAAATGAATTGAAATAAATGTTATCTCAAGCCTCACAGGAGCTCAACAATTTAAAATATATATTTACACCTGAGTGGAACTAAAAGAACAGTGCAAATGAAATAACTGTCATCTTAATAAATAATAAAATGGTAAATTAAATAACTATATAAAAGACTACTATTCTAACTAAGAAATGCAATGGTATTTCTTATATATGTTTTTTTGGAGGGGAACAAGGGAGTTTGAGTATTATTAGCAGAGTTGGCTATATGGTGGAAATATCACCTTATGGGCTTTTGAAAGAAAATGTTAAGTGGAAGGATATTATAATTTTTTAGGACTTTGCCAGTTAATTGTATGCTTTGAATTCCCTATCCTTATGCAGTTGTTTTTTTTTTTTTTTCAAGGAAAAAAATGGAGGATATGTTATGAGGCAGTTAATAGTACAGCAGGGAGCCACTCATTGCTTGAGAGTGCTTTTGGCCAGGTTTCTGAAGAATAAATATTAAACAGAGGGAAAGGGCGTGCATAAGAATATTACAATTTCAGGCTACAGCTGTATCAACACAAAGACAAATTATCTTGCTATTTAAAAATAAAATAGAATAAAATCACCTCTACTTTTAATTTCATTAAATAAATTGAACTGTCCAGTGAAGTATTATATCAACCCAGCAGAAGTCCATAGTGGAATAAATTGACATACTTCATTATATTTTTTAGGGAGAGGAAAAATTTGAAAGTAGAAGAAATAAGGGTTAAACGGGAGGAAATGGTAGGAAAATGGGAAGTGAAGTGAGACATGGTGGCTAGGGTTTTACTAATATAGTAGCCTGTCAGAGACAGTCTCCAGTAAGAACGGCAGGCTTATAGAGAAGAAGTTTCTTAACATGGTAAGGCAGCTTATTGGTAGGATAATGGACACAATGTAAAAGGTGAACTATATCAGTAACCATCATACTTGGCATAATATACTGTGTCATAGAAAAGTAAAAAGTGACATAGTACAATGTAGGGAGTTATAATAGCTGGTTGAAGAATCAAAGGTAGACACATAGATGATGTTTTTGAAAGGAAATTTTAAAACATTTTTAGCACACAGAGATAGATGTATATGTATAGGGTCGGTAGTTAACAGTTTTGGTGATTGAAATAATATGAGCCCAAGTAAAAACAAACCGCAATACAGGGCATGTACATGGGAAGATAAATAGTTCATTTTTTCTAAAGCATAAAATGTGTATAAGGCCTGGTGGGAAAGAAACAAGAAAAGAAAGTGGAGGCCAGAGAATGTTGGAATGTTGAATGTTTGATTTAGGTATTTGTATAAAACTTGGTTGTGTACCATTGAGATTCTTGCATTGATACCTGATTTGATCAGAGTAGGATACTATAAAGATAAACTGGAGAATACTCCTTTGAAGATTACAAACAATAGCTGTTTGTTTTGATAGGGCAAAATGTCTTCTTCTGGCTCTCCTCCCCAAAAGTGACTTCCATGTTTCTTTTAAAGTTGCACAAAATCTTTTGCAATTAAGATAATAGAGATCATATTCAACAGTCCTGTAATTTTTAATATCAAGTATATAGCAGTGAGATGCATTGTTGCCAAAGGCATTCACAACTTTTATGGAGGCACTTAGTATCTAATTCATGAGGACTCTCAATAAATGATGTCATCTTCAAGATACTCCTGTTTTAGAAAGACATTAGATTTAGTGAATTGATCCCTAAGCATTGAAATACCATACCTACTCAACAAAGTTGGCCAAACTATCCATCCAGAGAAAACAAAAACAAGTGGATAAAAAATATTTCTTGTCCATAATTTAACATATACTTGGGCAACTTTTATATTCCATATATCAGCATGATGTAGGGCCACAATTAAACAAGAGGAAGAGAACAAGTAAAATTAAATTCGGGAAATTGTCTAGTTCTTTTAATAATAGCAGCCTCTTTCCTGAAATGAAATAAAAGCTCCTCTTTAAAAGAAAACATTTTTACTCAATATTGTTTTAGGTTTATAAATCAATAATACTGAAGAATTGAAAATGAGCATAAGAATTAACTCTATTTCCCTCTCAAAAGCCTTCTCTTTTGGTTAAGGACACTACAATGCTTTTATTAACCCATGATTACAAATCTGAGTGTCATTCTTTTTTTTTTTAACCCTTATCTTCCATCTTGGAGTCAATAGACTCCAAGGCAGAAGAGTGGTAAGGGTAGGCAATGGGGGTCAAGTGACTTGCCCAGGGCCACACATCTGGGAAGTGGCTGAGGCCAGATTTGAACTTAGGACCTCCAGTCTCTAGGCCTGGCTCTCAATCCACTGAGCTACCCACCTGCCCCCCTGAGTGTCATTCTTGATTCCTCATCCTCCACATTTAATCTTTTATCAAATATTGTTTTTACATTCACAATGCATTTCATCTATGTTTTCTCTCTACCCAAACAGTCACTAGCCTTGTATAAGCACTCATCATTTCTCACTAGGACTACTTCAAATTACCCTCTAATTATACTCTTTGCCTCAAGTCTTCTCCTCTTCAATCCATCTTCTATTCAGCTGCTAAAGAGATTTTCCTAAAATACAAGTCCTACCGTTGCCCCTTTTTAAAAGAATATATAAATATAGTTAATCTATGAGAAACCAGTAGGTGTTTTGGGCAACTGCCACTCACAGATTAAAGTCACAAAGAAGGACAGGGTATCAGAGCCTGAGTAAATCTGATAGCCCTTTCACTAAAGGAATGACAGTTGGAATTACTGGTCACTGTCACAAACCAGTGAACAACACAAAGATTAACTACTCACACACTTTGAGGGAAACAAACAGGAAGGTAAACAAAATAGTTTAATTAGATAAACTTTGGTTTTAAAGGAAGGGAAAAAGAAGTCTATTCTAACAACCTATGGACAAGTCTCTGGCTCAGGGAAGGAACTTATCTACACTAAGCTAAAGGTTATATCAAGGCACAGTTGGACTATCAAGGATGGAAGTGGGATCCTCACTGCTGAGTCCTGTCCAAATCCAGTGATGATACAGCTCTCTCAGGTCCAGCCAGTAATCCTTGAGATGGGCAAGGTTAGGGAGTTAAACCAGAGTGAGATGACCAGAAGCCCAGGTCAGGTTTGACATTCTCCACCTAACCTTTCACAGGCAGATGATTCTTCCTTCAGGATACCAGGATACAAACTTCACTTTCCCTGAGGTCTCTCACTGAGTCAGTTGGTCAGAAGCCACTTGCACTCTGCCAACATGGAGTCCATCCCAGAAGCTAGAGAGCCACTTCCTGCTTCCCCATTCCATTTAGAATTCTATAGCCTTGCTTGATAAGCCTCCTAATAATACCTAACTTTACACATTTATACCCTACTTTATTAATTTATCTACAACACCCTTACTCACCAAACCTCCATGGTTCATAGTATTTTCAAAAGCAAAAATCTAATGATTTACCATTTAAACGTCTTCACAAACTGGTGTATTGCTATCTTTTGAGGCTTATAATTAATATAATCCTGCAAACTTTATAATCTTTATAATCGAGCAACACTGGTCTACTTTCTTTATTCATGCATGATTCATACATACATTTCAGTTTTGAATTTACACAGAATGTCATTCATACTTGAAATGTCCTCCCTCCTCATCTTCAACTTCTACCATGCTTGATTTCCTTGAAGACTCAGATCTAATTTCACCTGATTTCATAGACCTCCTCCCCAAAACTAGTACCTTCTCCCTGAAATTTTGTCTTCCATTTACATTGTATGTGTCTGGTATATATATATATATATATATACAGTTATCTGCATTTAATATTCTCCATTAGAATGTGGGTTGTATGAGACCAAGGGCTATGTTCTTTGTTTTTCCATAATGTACCTGGTACCGAATATTCATTGATAAGATCACTAAACTTATTTAGCACATGATTCTTATTCTGAGAACTTGGCACAGAATAGGTAGTCAAAAAATACTTGTTGGGTTGAATAAAATAAGAGCATTCATTAGACCTATGCCAAATCTTTCCCTGTCAAGGAAAGCCTTACTTGATCTCAGTGTTGTGCACCAACTATTGAGTGAATGGAATCCTATAAAACATTTAGAGATTCTTATAAATAACATTTGAATAAATAAACATTTGGTTTAAATGTATACTACTTACTTCCTTTATTTGATACATCATCATTTCATAAAGGTGACTTTGGCCTCCTGAAGATTTTGCCAAGGATAACACACTATGGTTAATTCTTCAGGTTTCAAGAATATGTCCCATCATCAGAAAAGTTTTCACATATGGATTCAATATTTTTCGAGTAGCTCATGAAATGCATATATCAAGTTTGTAATCTGGGCTAGGGGAAAGCATATCTTTGCTAGTGAAATAGCTGATAACTCAAAGACTAAAAATAAAAATAAAAAGGGCATTACTTTCACTGAGGATTCCCCCTCAGGTATCATGGGAACTTAGAGACCATTTCAGGTTCTGGGTTAAGATGGCGGCAGAGTAAGAAGCAGCTCTTAACCTCTCCTGACCAAAACACACAAAACTCCTCAAGGGGACATAAAAACAAGTCCAGACGAATGGAGGAACCCCACAACAGGGCACAGCGTGGAAGGTACGTGGAATCGAGACATTTCCATGCTATAAAGGGGTGAAACAGCTCTCACTAAATTGTGGGCTGAGCAACCACCCCACCCCCACCCCCTCCACACACAACACCTATAGCACCGAAGCCAGCTAAAAAGAAATAGAGCAAGTTTGGGGCATCCATCGAGTCATTGGCAGCTCTGGGGCTTGTTCCTAAGAGCAGCAAGATTTAGGACCCCAAAAAGCTAAAGAAAACACACAAACTCTGAGCACGGGAGCAGAACACAGGCTCGGGCAGAGGCGTGGGTGGAGGCAGACACAGCCACGAGCTAAAGCTCTGAAACCCTGAGTGGGGAACCAGTGCAGAAGGGTATACTACTATGGAAGCAGCGCCCTGAGACTTGTAAAGAAACCTCTGGCAGACAATCAAGCAAGGGGGTCCACCAGGGGACTTGACCTTGGAAAAAACCAGAACTCAGACCTCAGGAGCCAAAAGACCTCGGACAGACCCTGAGCGCGAGGATAAACCTGAGAAGCTGCTGGGCTAATGATGGCTACCCAGTCTCAGGAAGTTCAGAAGAGAATGATTAACAACAAGAAAAAGAAGTCTTTAACACTTGACAACTTTTACACAGAGAAAATCCAGACAACCAAGCAAACAGAGGAGGAGAACAAACAAGCATCTGGACCCTCCTCAAATAAGGAAAATGGGTCACAAGCTATGGAAGAGTTCAAAACTGAGATTTTGAGGAAAATGGAAGAGATCTGGCAAGAAAATAACAGTTTAAAAGGTAGAATCTTGCAATTGGAAAGTGAGGCTCAGAAACCAAATGAACTGATAAGCAAATTGAACACCAGAAATGACCAGATTGAAAAGGAATACCAGAAGATTATAGCCGAAAACCAGAAGATTATAGCTGAAAACCAAAAGATCATAACCGAAAACCGAAAGATTATAGCCGAAAACCAATCCCTAAAGGCTAGAATTGAGCAATTAGAAGCTAATGATCTCTCAAGACAACAAGAATAAAACAAAGTCAAAAGACTGAAAAAATAGAAGGAAACATGAAATATCCCAATGAGAGAGTGATAGACCAAGAAAACCAGTCTAGAAGAGACAATTTGAGAATCCTTGGTCTTCCAGAAAAACCAGAAATTAATAGAAACCTGGACTCCATACTAACAGAAATTATTCAGCAAAATTGCCCTGAAGTCCTACAACAAGAGGGCAATATAGACATTGAAAGGATCCATAGAACACCTGCGGCATTCGATCCAGATAAGAAAATGTCCAGAAATATAATTGCCAAATTCAAGAGTTTCCAAGCAAAGGAAAGAATCTCACAAGAAGCCAGAAAGAAACAATTCAAATATCAAGGAGCACCAATCAGGATCACACAGGATCTGGCAGCCTCCACGCTAAAAGATCACAAGGCTTGGAATACGATATTCAGAAAGGCAAGAGAGCTGGGCCTGCAACCACGGATCAACTACCCATCAAAATTGACTATATTTCCAGGGGAAAGTATGGGCATTCAACAAAATTGAAGAATTCCAGGTATTTGCACAGAAAAGACCAGGGCTAAATGGAAAGTTTGATATTTAACCACAAAAATCGTGAGAAACATGAAAAGATAATAAGATACAGAAGGGAAAGAAAGAAAACTTATAATTTTTAAATTTGCCTTTTTGAGGGCCTCAGTGAGATCTAATTATCTGTATTCCTATGTAGAGAAATGTTATGTATAATTCTCTGTAGTGAACTCTATTCACTATTATAGTATTCACTATTATAGTAATCAGAAGAATAATTAACAGGGTGAGGGTGGA
>NC_058132.1:316932900-316940966 GCF_016433145.1 Gracilinanus agilis | reverse complement strand
TATTCACTATTATAGTAATCAGAAGAATAATTAACAGGGTGAGGGTGGAACACTAAATAATCTAAGATAACATGGGGGATGGGAAAGAGGGGGTGAATAGCAGGGGACACCAAGAGAAACTTGAGTGAATAAGAAAAATAGGATATTCTATTACACACAAAGAGGGCATGAGAAGGAGAGGGGACAAATACTATTATAAGAAGGAGAGGAAGAGAGCATAAAGAGGTAATAATCAAACCTTACTCTCAGTGTAATCAACCCGGAGAGGGAAGAGTAGCTATACTATCCATTGGGAAATAAAACTCTTATCTAACCCTTCTGAGAAAGTCAGAAGGGATAAACCAAGGGGAGCAGGGGAGTGGGGAGGTCAAAAAAAGGGAGGGGAGAAGAAGGGGGAGGGAATTCATAAGGCCTTTAAAAACAAAAAGAGGGGGAAAAATAAGGGAGGGGGTAGAAAGGGAAGTTAATCAAGGGAGGGGATAAGGGATAGCGGCTCAATAGAGACCATTTCAACCAACTTGTGATTCAACAAGGATCCCATCAATAATATATCTAACAAAAAGACAATTGAATATTTCCAGAAATGGAGAACTTCTACCTCCAAATACTGTCCCACTTTGGATCTGTTCTATTCATTGGAAAGTTTTTCTTCATATTCAGCCTAAATTTACCTCTTTATAACTTCTAACCATTATTTACAGTTGTGCCTTCTGAGGCCAAATGAAATCTGCCAATTTTGTTTCAATTCTAGTTTAGCTATTATCTGGTTTCAAGACTTTGAGTACACTTCACCTTGCTGTTCCTCAGTTCCTTTTTCTATAGGTTGAGTGAGTTGAACTAGATGTTCTTTGTGGACTTTTTAATGTGTACAATTCTGTCTAGTCCAAATCATATTTCCCCCTATTGATGTTTTTCAATGTTTTATTGCCAATTAGAAAAGTAGGACAGCTATATATAATAAATTCAGTTCACAATTGTTCAAGGCAGAGTCAGTTTAGGTTCAGAGAAGGGCAAATTGGAGTACTTTCTGAGGCTACTCCTGAGAGAAAATGAAGATAAACAGCTAAGCAGAAACTCAAGATGGGGGCAGATGGTGAGAGAGGTTTCTGATTAGCTGTTCAGATTGGCATTCAGAAAGGAACTAAGAGGCTCAAGGAAGATGATGAAAATTTATTTTTTTCTGTCCTTAGATTGGTGTTTGCCTGAAGCTTAAATACTTTAGGGAGCTCATGACCATTCAGAGAAGTAAATCTGTTATTCACAGAGAGAGGAAAAGAAGCCCAGAGTATCAGTGGCTTGGAAAGACTTCTTTTTTTTTTCACTCCACAATTCCTTAACAAATCTTTAACAAGGGAAATGAGTTTCACTGATACAGGGGGCCTGAAGGATGTAAAATAGGTACAAAGAACCTTGATAATTGATCTAACAGCTAACTCATAGCATTCAAGCTGCAGTACAATTTTCATTGCTTTGATCATTGAAAATAAATATGGCAGTTATGACTTATATAAATATAGCAAAATTCACATTTTACTGCACCATTAAATTTCCTGTGAAATGCAACTAGATAAGTATTCTCAAGAAACTTCTACAGTAATCATGAACTGAAAGGTGGACAAAACTCAGGTGATCCAAAGCCAGTCTTTTTAAAAAAGGAAAAAAAATACACCTTGCTATGTAGAAAAAGACCATTAAGAACAACTTTTATCTTACAAGCACAGGGCAAAAAGCAAGATCTCCTTATGGAGAATGTAATTGGTTTCTCATTTAATATACAGCAGGGAATGGTGGCCAGACTAGATAAAGCTGAAATTTATGAATAAGGGAGCCAATACTCTAGGGAAATAGGTTTTCTGACCGGACTCAGAGGGAGTAAAAAGTAGCCTTAATTGAGTCACCCAGAGCTTCTGGTGGGAAGACATAGACCATGGCCATAGTCAGCCCCATGCAAAAGCTTAGTAGAAAGCAGACTGCCTGATGACTTAAATTCACTTTTTAAAAAATCAAAGCATTTCTTTCTTATTTTAGAGATAAGGTTAAAAATGAAAATACTACTAGAAAAGTAACATAACTTGAAATCAATCCATGGAACTTGGGGCAAGAAAGTATGTAAGATGTCAAAGTCCTCATTTTATAAATATAGAAACTGAGGCCCAAAGAAGTTAAAATTACTTTCTCAAAGAGTTAAATTGGTATTTTAAAAGAATTTAAAAATTATAGAAAACTAGTGCCCCAGCATCCTACCTACATACTCTATTCAGTGTAGAAGAATTCTGGGAACCAAGCTGGCTCCCCTTCATCAGTTATGATATTGATCACATGGCCTTAAAGACCTGGATCTCTTGGGGTCCTTTCCACTTTGGGCCAATTTCCAAAGCTAAGAGCAAGGAAAGATTCAGAGATGATCTCTATAAGCTTTAGGGAGGTCCTAACAGATGGCAGCTTAGTTGCTTCTTCTTAAAGTGACACATGGTTATGACAAAACAGGGGTGTCTGGTTGGAAGTTAAGGCCAGGTTACTCTTCTACTTTATGCATTTGACTTTCTAGACAATATATGACAATGTAATCTAAGTCAGCTGCAACCCCTTGCCTCTCAGCTCACCTGGCACTCCAAATTTGGCCCAGGCTATCATGCTAAAAGATAAATGACAGAAAAACAGAAATAGGGGAGACAGGATATTTGGATTATCGGGACCCATGGCTGTGCATAGAGTTTGTATTGATTAGAGTACTCAAATGCCAGGCAAGGCTAGGTATAAGCAGCAGTGTCTGGGTAGGATATCTTGAACAACACTGAAACATTCTCCTAAATTTCCATTTTCAGACAGCCAAAATGTATTTGATAAGGGCTTCCTTGTGTGTGGGATGCAATTAGTATTTGGCTTGTAATCCCAATTTTCAAGACCTCTTACTATTACTATTCCTTAGAATAAACTGCACCCCCACACATTCCCTATAAAATATTTAGTTTTCCTGACCTATTTTTAAAAACCTTGAGAGGAATTTATCTATACACTTGAAAACATGCTAACTACAAGATAGGCTGAAGAAGGAAAGAACAAGGTGTTTCAAAAGTATCTTTACTGTCCTAGGCTGAAAATCCCATTATAGTCACAGGTTTTTTTTGATCATGAGGGTTTTTAGGGTATGTAATGTTGAAAATCACATGTTCAAGATTTGAAACATCACAGATCCCCCCCTTTTATGGGATTTGACAGTGGAAGGGGAATCTTGCATCATTATTATTATAAAAGTCTATGCTTACATATAGAGAGAAGACATTTTTGCCATGGGAAAACAGCTTGTGTGGGCAGAATCCCCTTTTTCCTTCCCTTCCCCTCCCCCTTTCCCCATTCCCTGCTATCTACTGCTTTCTCCAAATAAAGTAGTTTTTTCTCTGCCAGAATCTTATCTAAATCTTCTGTCTGCTCATTAAAGTGATTTCTAGGGGTGTAAGCTCTTCCAAAATTGCACTCCACACTCTTGCAAGTAATTTCATTTATCATTCTTCTGCCTTGGAAGAAATACATAGTATTGATTATAAGTCAGAAAGTAAAAGTTAAAAAAATAATTTAAAAATTAATTCAGATTATTCACTGTAAGGTCAAATACTAAAGCTAAAGCTTAAGAAGAGAGAGATCATTAGAAAAGACCTTGATGTTGGGAAAGATTAAAGGCAAAAGGAAAAGGAGACTACAGAGGCTGAGATGACTAGATAGTTTCATGGAAACAATGAACATGAACTTGCACAAACTTAGAGAGATAGCAAAAGACAGAAGGTCCTGGCATCCCATGGTCTGTATTTACTGAATCAGTGCATTGATTTAGGGCTTGGGATTTAACAAAAGTCTAGATGGGATATAGTTACTTCCTTTATAGAACTTATAATTAAATAGAGAAATAGGAAATATGTAAAGATGATATATAGGTAGCATTGCAGATAGAGTACTAACTGTACCAGATCTCAAATTATACTATAAAATCAGTAATCATCAAAGCAATCTAGTATTGGCTAAGAAATAAGAGTAGTGGATCAATGGAATAGATCAGGTAATCAACATACAGTAGACCATATCCATAGTGAGATAGCATTAGATAAACTCAAAGATCCAGATTTTGAGGGAAGAATTTACTAATTAGTAAAAACTACTGAGAAACATGGAAAACAGTATGATAGAAACTAGGAATAGATCAACATCTTACTCCATATACCAAGATAAAGTCAAACTGGGTACTTAATCTAGAAATAAAGGGTGATATCATGAAAAAATGAGGGGAACATGGAAATGTTTACTTGTCAAGCTCATAGATAAGAGAAGTATTTCTAACCAAACAAGATATGAAGAACATTATAAAAAGTAAAAAAGGATAATTTTGATTACATTAAATTAAAAAAAAATGTGTACAAACAAAACCAATACAACCAAGATTAGAAGAGAGTACAACAAATTAGGGAGGGAGGATTATAGAAAGTGTCTCTGACAAGAGCTTCATTTCTCAAATATTTAGAGAATGGTATCAAATTTACAAAAATATAAAACATTCCCCAATTGAAAAATGGTCAAAGGATATGAACAGATAGTTCTCAAAGGAAGAAATTAAAATTATACTCATAAAAAATATTCCAGGGGGCAGTTGGGTAGCTCAGTGGATTGAGAGCCAGGCCTAGAGATAGGAGGTCCTAGGTTCAAATCTGGCCTCAGATACTATACTTCCCAGCTGTGTGACCCTGGGCAAGTCACTTGACTCCCATTTCCTACCCTTACCACTCTTCTGCCTTGGAGCCAATACACAGTATTGACCCCAAGATGGAAGGTAAGGGTTTAAAAAAATGTTCCAAATCACTATTGATTAGATAAATGCCACTTAAAAGAACTCTGAGATACCAACTTACACCCACCAGATTGGCTAATATAGCCAAGAAGGGAAATAATACTCATTGGAGGCAATGTGGAAAAATCAGGACATTAATATACTGGTAGTGGAATTGTGAACTAATACAACCATTCTGTGCTCAAAGGGCCATAAAACTATGCATACCCCTTTACCCAGCAATACCACTATGGATCTGTATCCCAAAGAGATCAGAGATAAGGGAAAAGAACCTACTTATATCAAAATATTTTAACAGCCCATTTTGTAGTGTCAAAGAATTGAAAACTTTTTTTGGAATTGTCTATCACTTGGGGAATGGATGAACAAATTGTAGTATATGGCTTTAATGGAATACTATTGCACCATAAGAAATGATAAAGAGGATGAGTTCAGAAAAAACTGGAAAGATTTACAACTGATGCAAAATGATTTGAACAAAAACACAAGAACATTAACAAATATATGATGATCACTAGTGAAGGACTAAACCATTATCAGCAAAACAAGTTCCCAAAATATCCACAAGGGACCTATGATGAAAAATTCTATTCATAGCCAAAGAAGGAACTGTTGGAGTCTAATTTACAAATCATAGCATGCCATCTTCTACTTTATTTCATTCAATACTTTTTATTGTATAAATGATATGTGTCTTCTATCATGATGTGAATAATGCAGAAATATATATTACATAAAAAGCATTGGTATAAACTGTATCAGAGTATTTGCCACCTTGAGTTGGGGGAGAGAAGGGAGGAAGGGGAGGAAAAAATATGAATCTTAAAATGTTAAAAACAATTGTCAAAAATTGTTTCTATGTGTTATTGAAAGACATTATTAATTAATTTGAAAGAATCAAAGGGTATGGTTTCAAATCCTAAAAAATGATGTTGTATTATAAAACTGTCTATTGTTTCTAATGGTAAATGCTAACTCAGTGTATAATACTGACTGTGGTTCTTCAGGATTTAAATTCTTTCTTCTTGAGTATTTCCAATATTTTTCTTTTGTATAGATACTCTAGATTTTGACCACAATGATTCTGAGAGTTTTTGTTTTGGGGTTTCTTTCAGGAAGTGCTTGATAATTTCTTTCTAGTTCTACTTTATCTTCTGGTACTAAGAGACAGGCAGTTTTCTTGAAATGTGTCTAAACTCTTAATTTTCAGGTAGTTCAGCTGTCTTTGATTTCCCTTTTGCCTATGAGATTTTGCAACTTTTACTATGAGATACCTTAAATTTTCTTCTATTTTGTTTTCTCATTGTGTTCTAATATTTCTTACTGTCTCAAAAATGTATTAACTTCTATATATTCCATTCTAAATTTTAGGGAGCTTGTTGTTGGAAAAGGTTTTGAATATCTTTTGCCTTGCCATTAATTTCCTTTCCACGTTTTCTTCCATGGTTCTTATTTCTATTGTTTTCTTCCTCTAGCACATCCATTTCACTGATAAAACATTTTAAACTATTTAAGAATTCTCTTGAATTTATATTCAGACTTTTAAATTTCTTGCTGGTAGATATTTCAGAGCCATTCTCTTCTGTGTTTATGCCTTGAGGGTTCCTCTCATCATAATAGCTTTTTTTTCTTTTTGCTTAAACTTCCATCATACTTCCTGACTTTGCACTATGTTATGACCAGACCCTGAGCACATCTGGAGGAAAGGACCATGTTGGTCTCAATACTGTATTTGTTGTTAGAGGGAGGAGAGAGAGAGAGAGAGAGAGAGAGAGAGAGACAGAGAGCACTGATTTTTGTGTTATTCAAGGATTTTAGGATTAACTCAACCCTCCTGAAATGGTGTGATCTAAGGTGAAACCTAATTTTAATTACTCCCTCTTGGTTTGAGCTCTATAAATTCCTAGCTTTTGGTCACAGCAAAAGGCTTGTGAACTCACCTCATTGTAGTTCTAGCAGACTCCTGCTATATTCAACTACTATAGCCAGCTGGAAAGCTCTGCAGTTTCAGAGTAACAGAACTATTGGCTTCCCTTTGGCCTGGATTCCTTTTCTTGGTATACTACAGGCTTTACACTGAGCTACTTCTTGCTTCTGAACTTTCTCCTTGCTTAATACAAAGACTATGACCCTGAACCATTGCTTACCCTGGAACCTGCCAGGGGAACAATCTTCTCCTTACATCCACCCCAGACATATGACCTAAACAAAGTCAGGAGGAGTGACAATGCTACCACCTTTTCCTGTACCCTTTGTGAATTTGCCTCATTTTTCCAGGATGCACAGTCTCATTCCCCTTAATGTTCCTGGACACCGGAATGCTCTAAGTAGTACTCATTCCTTTATCATACACAAGAATAAATGCCTCTCTTGCTCAATCTTGAACTTATTCTTCCCCTACTTTAAAACCTCATCCTGTGCTCCAATGCTCCAAATAAAAATTAGACTCTAGACCTATTCCCGATATTCACACAACTCTCTGTTGACCTAGTCTAGAAAAATGAATTATTATGACTTGAAAAAACCCACAAAACACCTTAACTTCCATCTTAGAATCAATACCATTAATTAGTTTAAAGGGCTAGGATATGGGGGTTAAGTGATTTCCCCAGGATCACAAAGCTAAGAAATGTCTGAGGCCAAATTGAACCCAAGAGTTCCTGACTATAGGCTTCTCAGTCCACAGAATCATCTAACTGCCCCTATCATTATCACTGTGACTTTTTTTTAAAACATTTATTAATATTCATTTTTAACATGGTTACATGATTCATGCTCCACCTTTCCCCTTCAACCCCCCCCCGCACCCCCCCCAAACATGGCCAACACACATTTCCACTGGTTTTGTCATGTGTCCTTGATCAAGACCAATTTCCAAATTGTTGGTAGTTGCATTGGTGTGGTAGTTTCAAGTCCACACCCTCAATCATGTCCACCCCGACACATGCGTTCAAGCACTTGTTTTTCTTATATGTTTCCTCTCCTGCAGTCCTTCCTCTGAATGTGGGCAGCGTTCTTTACCATAAATCCCTCAGAATTGTCCTGGGTCATTGTATTGCTGCTGGTACAGAGGTCCATTACATTCAATTTTACCATAGTATATCAGTCTCTGTGTATAGAGTTCTGGCTCTGCTCCTTTTGCTCTGCATCAGTTCCTGGAGGTCTCTCCAGTTCGCCTGGAACTTCTCCAGTTTATTATTCCTTTTAGCACAATAGTATTCCATCACCCGCA
>NC_058132.1:316872204-316929900 GCF_016433145.1 Gracilinanus agilis | reverse complement strand
CACCCTCACCCTGTTAATTATTCTTCTGATTACTATAATAGTGAATATTATAATAGTGAATAGAGTTCCCTACAGAGAATTAAACATAACATTTCTCTACATAGGAATACAGATAATTAGATCTCACTGAGGCCCTTAAAAAGGCAAATTTAAAAATTATAAGTTTTCTTTCTTTCCCCTCTGTATCTTATTTACCTTTTCATGTTTCTCTTGATTTTTGTGGTTGGGTATCAAACTTTCCATTTAGCCCTGGTCTTTTCTGTGCAAATACCTGGAATTCTTCAATTTTGTTGAATGCCCATACTTTCCCCTGGAAATATATAGTCAATTTTGATGGGTAGTTGATCCGTGGTTGCAGGCCCAGCTCTCTTGCCTTTTTGAATATTGTATTCTAAGCCTTACTGTCTTTTAGCGTTGAGGCTGCCAGATCCTGTGTGATCCTGATTGGTGCTCCTTGATATTTGAATTGTTTCTTTCTGGCTTCTTGTAAGATTCTTTCCTTTGCTTGGAAACTCTTGAATTTGGCAATAATATTTCTGGACATTTTCTTATCTGGATCGAATGCCGCAGGTGTTCTATGGATCCTTTCAATGTCTATATTGCCCTCTTGTTGTAGGACTTCAGGGCAATTTTGCTGAATAATTTCTGTTAGTATGGAGTCCAGGTTTCTATTAATTTCTGGTTTTTCTGGAAGACCAAGGATTCTCAAATTGTCTCTTCTAGACTGGTTTTCTTGGTCTGTCACTCTCTCATTGGGATATTTCATGTTTCCTTCTATTTTTTCAGTCTTTTGGCTTTGTTTTATTTGTTCTTGTTGTCTTGAGATATCATTAGTTTCTACTTGCTCAATTCTAGCCTTTAGGGTTTGATTTTCGGCTATAATCTTTCGGTTTTCGGCCATAATCTTCTGGTTTTCGGCCATAATCTTCTGGTATTCCTTTTCAATCTGGTCATTTCTGGTGTTCAATTTCTGAGCCTCACTTTCCAATTGCATGATTCTACCTTTTAAACTGTTATTTTCTTGCCAGATCTCTTCCATTTTCCTCAAAATCTCTGTTTTGAACTCTTCTATAGCTTGTGAGGAGTTTTCCTTATTTGAGGAGGGTCCGGATGCTTGTTTGTTCTCCTCCTCTGTTTGCTTGGTTGTCTGGATTTTCTCTGTGTAAAAGCTGTCGAGTGTTAAAGACTTCTTTTTCTTGTTGTTATTCTTTCTCTTCTGAACTTCCTGAGGCTGAGTAGCCATTGTTAGCCCAGCAGCTTCTCAGATTTATCCTCGCGCTCAGTGTCTGTCCACGATCTATTGGCTCCTGAGGTCTGAGTTCTGGCTTTTTCCAAGGTCAAGCCCCCTGGTGGACCCCCTAGCTTGATACTCTGACAGAGGTTCCTTTACAAGTCTCAGGGCGCTGCTTCCACAGTCGTATACCCGTCCACACTGGTTCCCCACTTAGGCTTTAGTTCCTGGCTGTGTCTGCCTCCACCCATGCCTCCGCAGTGCCTGTGCTCTCAGCCTGCGCTCTGCGCCCAGCGTCCTGCTCCCGCGCTCAGATTTCACCTGCGTTTTTTGGTTTAATGGGGTCCTAAGTCTTGCTGCTCTCAGGAACAAGCCCCGGAGCTGCCAATGACTCGATGTGTGCCCCAAACTTGCTCTATTTCTTTTTAGCTGGCTTCAGAGCTATAGATGTTGTGTGTGGAGGGGGTGGGGGTGGGGTGGTTGCTCAGCCCGCGATTTCGTGAGGGCTGTTTCACCCCTTTATAGCATGGAAATGCCTCGATTCCACGTACCTTCCACGCTGTGCCCTGTTGTGGGGATTCCTCCGTTCGTCTGGACTTGTTTTTATGTCCCCTTGAGGAGTTTTGTGTGTTTTGGTCAGGAGAGGTTAAGAGCTGCTTCTTACTCTGCCGCCATCTTAACTCGGAACATCATCACTGTGACTTTTTAAAAATTCTCTTTTGGAATTTTGTATGTTAAAATTTCTGATCCATTTTGAGGAGTGTGTGTGTGTGTGTGTGTGTGTGTGTGTGTTTGTGTGTGTGTTTGTGTATGTCTCTTGGACAAAGAAGATTATGTCTCTTTTTTCAGCTTATTTCATGTCTTTGCCTTTCTATCTCCTTATTCTTTGACTCATTTCTTGAATGTTTCCAAGTTATCATCTTCCTCTTTCCATTTGACATGTACAAACCTGCCAATATTTCCCTGGGTGCACAGAACTAAACACTAATGCTAGGTATACTTGACTATAGAACAATATAATTAAAAATGTCCCTTGACTTTTACATGCTTTTCTATTAATACATCAGATATTTAAATAGCCACATTGAGATCAAAATAAAATTATTGTCATTTCAAATGTCACATCTTTTTAAAATGACATTCCCTCCTAAAATCTGTACTTCAGCAATTTTTTCTAAATATAAGAGACTTTATAATTTTTCCTTTTGAATTTAGCTTTTTTAGTTTCAAGTCATTGTCCTAGAATCTTAGACTTTTCTACAGAATAACTCCTTTCTATCAGAGATTTCTCCATATAGCAATAACAACAAAAAAGGTAGCATTTATATAATGCCAATTCTCCCTTTGACAAGCACAGATCCATCAACATCTTCCTTAACACCTGGTTCCCATAGTTTTCTTCTCTTTCCCCAACCCAAATATATATGTATGGTTGAGCATATTTCTGTCTTTCTTCCCATCCTGCTCCTGATTCAATGTGGTGATACATATCTTGTGGTGATACACATCAATGTGGTGATTCAATCTTGGTGATGCAAAACATATTTCTATGTTGTTCATTTTTGTAAGTGATTAATCTTATAAAACCAAAACATCCAAATAAACAACTGGAAAACTGTTTTCAACTGCATTCTGATTCTAAAAACTTTTTCTCTGGAAGTGGATAATACCCTTTGTCATAAGTCCTTCAGAATTCTCCTGGATCATTGTATTGCCAATAATAGCTAAGTCTATCAGAGTTGATCATTACACATATTGTTGTTACTATGTAGTGTTTTCCTAGTTCTGCTTATTTCACTATGCATCAGTCCATGGAGGTTTTTCCAACTCTTTCTGAAACCATCCTGTTCATCATTCTTTACCACACAATATTATTCTGTCACCATTACATACCATGATTTGTTCAGCAATTTCCTAATCAATAGACATCTCTTTAATTTCTAATTCTTTGCCAGGACAAAAAGAGCAACTCTAAATATTTTTGTACAAGTAGGTCCTCTCCCTCCTTTTTTTTCTCTCTCTGGGATACAGACCTAATAGTGGTATTACTGAGTCAAAGGATATGCATCCTTTAATAGCCTTTGGGCATAATTTTAAATTGCCCTCCAGAATGGTTGGATCAGTTCACAGATCCACCAGCAATGCATTAGTAGCCCAAAATTGCCATGTTCCCTCCAATATTTGTCATATTTTTTGTTATACTGGCCAATCTGATAAGTGTAAGATGGGACCTTAGAATTGTTTTAATTTTCATTTCTCTATTAAAAAGGAACTTAAAACATTTTTTTTCATATAATTATTGATAGCTTTGATTTCTTCATCTGAAAACTGCTTAACCATATCCTTTGATCATTGTCAATTGGGGAATGACTTGTATGCCAATGAATTTTATTTAGTTCTTTATATTTTTATTATTTTATCTTTATATTATATCTTTATTAGATAAATTTGGTATTTCCCTTCTAATCTTGGTTTCATTGGTTTTACTTGTACAAAACCTTTTTTAATTTAATACAATCAAAATTATTCATTTTATAGATCATGTTTTCTATCTCTTTTTTTTAACATATATTCTTCCCTTCTCCATAGATGTGACAGGTAAAATATTTTATGTTTCCCTAATTTACTTGTAGCATCACCCTTGATGAATAAGTCATATATCCATTTTGAACATATCTTGATATAGAGTGTGAGATATTGATCCATACATAATTTTTACCTTACTTACTCTTTCCCAATTTTCCCAGTAGCTTTTGCCAAATAATGAGTTCTTATCCCAAAAGTTGGGATCTTTGTGTTTATCAAACACTAGATTGCTTAGGTCACCATTGGCTAACTTTTTCAGAGTTTGAGTGCCCAGAGGGCAAATTCAAGCTGTCTTTGAGCTCCCTCATTACTGGAGAGAGTTGAGGGAGAAAGTGCTTGCTTTGAGTAAATGGACCTAGGGGTTGGGGCATGAAAAAAATGTCCTTGGGCAATGGGAAGAGGGGAAACAGAGCAGCTCCCTGAGAGCTGGCTCAGGGGATCTGCCACATCTTTGCCAAAGTTGGCTTAGGTTATTTACCTTTAATCTATTCCATTTATCCACCCTTCTGTTTCTTAAATAGTACCAGATTTCTTGGATGATTACTGCTTGATAGTGTGTAATTAGAATTTGCTCCCCAGCACTCTTTTTCCCAGTATCCCATTTGCGTATTTATGCTAATGTACAAACATAGGGAAGATATAAGTTTTTTGTAGCTCCTCCCATTCTCTCTGCTCCCAAGAAGGCAGCTGTAGAGGTTGGGTGAGTGTCAGACTGGAGAATTTTACTCATGTGGCTTTACTCAGGCTTTTACTTTTGTTCTTGTATTTCTTCTACTTCAAGTGTTTACTAATATAATATTTGGAGTTATTGTATATAAATTTAAATTTTATAATAGTTCAGTTTAAGATCCAGTACCATTAGGCCACCATCCCTCACACTTTTTTATTAGTTCCCTTTATATTCTTGATCCTTTTTTCCTCCAGATGAATTTTGTTGGTATTTTTTCTAATCCTATAAAATAGTTTTTTGGTAGTTTTATTGATATGGTACTGAATAAGTAAATTAATTTCTGTAGGATTTTTATTTTTATTATGTTACCTCAGAATACCTCTAAGTGATTAATATTTTTCCAATTGTTTACATTTAACTTTAATTGTGTGAAGTGTTTTATAAGTGTGTTCATATAATTCCTGTGTTTGTCTTGGCAGATAGATTCCAAAGTATTTTATATTGTCTAGAACCATGATGGTAAACCTATGGCACACATGCCAAAGATGGCACACAGAGACCTCTCTGTGGGCATGAGCAGGCCCCCAGCTTGGGTGGCTAGGAACCTTGTCCTAACACAGGGGATGGGGCACTCTTGCCTCCCTCCATCATTGAGGCAGAGCTTGGCCCTGGCTTGGCCAGCCTGCAGCTAGACCTTGGCCCCAAACATAGGAGGGAGATTGGTGTGGGGCACTCAAGCCTCCCTCTACCTTCTAGGCTGAGCATGCCCAGCCCTGCCCTCAAAGAGAATTCAGTGGGTGGGGCTTTCTAGCTTCCCTCCAATCACAGCATTGCTTGGCCTGGCTTGGCCAGTCTGCAGCCTGGCTCCAACCCCCAAGGAAGATGGGGTGGGGCACTGTACCCAGTTAGGGGTGAGTGGGGCATGACACACATCTTGGCATGACGAGGGGTCCCTAAAAAGTTCTAAAAGGTTTTCCATCACTGGTCTAGAGTGATTTGAAATAGAATTTCCCTTTCTAACTCTTGTTGCTAGAATTTGTTGGAAATAAATAGAAATAATGATGATTTATGTGGGTTTATTTTGTATCCTTCAACTTTGCTAAAAAGATTTCAACTAGTTTTTCAGTTGATTCTGTAGGATTCTCCGAGTATACCATCATATCATTCACAAAGAGTGATGATTTAGTTTCCTCATTGCCTACTTACACTCCTTCAATTTCTTTTTCTTCATTTAGTGTTAAAGCTAACATTTCTAGTACAATACTAAATAATAGTTTTCATAAGGAATGAGCGTCCTTGCTTCACTTCTGATTTTATTAGGAAAGCTTCTAATTTATCCCCATTGCAGGTGATATTTGGTGATGGTTTTAGATAAATGCTAATTATTTTAAGGAAAGGCACTTTTATTCCTATTCCTTTTAGTATTTTTAAAAAGAATGGATTTTATATTTTGTTGAAGACTTTTTCTGCATCTATTTAGATAATCATAGAATTTCTGTTAGTTTGGTGATTGATATGATTGTTTATGCTGATAGTTTTTCTGATATTAAACCAGCCTTGCATTCCTGGGATAAATCCCACCTGCTCATCATCAATTATCCTTGCAATATAGTGCTGTGGACTTTTTACTCGTATTTTATTTAAGATTTTTACATCAATATTCATTAAGGAAATTGGTCTGTAATTTTCTTTTTCTGTTTTTGGTCTTCTAGGCTTAGGTATCAGCATCATATTTGTGTCATAAAAATAATTTGGTAGCTTTCCTTTTGGCTTATGTTGTTTATAATAGTTTAGATCCATGATGGGAAAACTTTTTAAAAAGGGGGCCAAAGGAAAGGAAATGCTTATCTGTCAGTCTGTTTCTAAGGCAAAACTTTCGAAGTTTCATTGTATTGTATCCTACTCATTGTATTCGTCAGATTAGGAATAATGTCCTGCAGCAGGATAAAACATGTCATGGGGCCCAATGAGCCATAGTTTGCCCATCATTTGTTTAGATAGTTCTGGGATTAATTATTCTTTAAATTTTTTGATAGCATTCTCTTGTCAATCCATCTGGTTCTGAGGATTTTTTCTTAGAGAGTATATTGATGGCTAATTCTTTTTCTTTTTCTAAGATAAGATTATTTAACATTCTTTTCTTTTTAAATTTTTAGTTCCAAAATATCTCTCTCCCTCCCATCTCTCTCCCATTCACTGAGGTGGTAAGCAAAATTATATCAATTATACATGTGAAATCTTGCAAAATATGTTTCCACATTAGCCCTATAACAAAAAAACAAAACAAATTGAGAAAATTATATCTCATTTTCCATCCAGATGATTTTTTTTCATCATGAGTTCTTTGGAATTAATTTGGATTATTGTATTCATCAGAGTAGCCATGTCTCACAGTGGGTCATTATTATATTATTGTTATTTTGCCTACTGATTTTCCATTTCTTCTCACTTCACTGTGCATCAGTTCATTTAGGTATTGTAATTTTTAAAACCACCCATCTTGCACATATTAGGTACGGTACAAATTAGAGTAGTAAATTATATTGGTATTAAGGATAGCTATTTTGCAAAATTGTGTATATATGTGTCTTTATTTAAATGATTAATAAAAATTTTGAAAGGGACAAAACCAAGTATAGACATTTTGAGTGCACTACAGCAATCCTGCCAAGTTTACCACAATACAACATATTAATCTTTGGACTCAAAATATAGAGGTTTTTTCATTCAACTATTGCATTTTATGAATCAGGAAACTGAGGTCCAGAGTAGCTAAGTGACTTGCCTAAGTTCACATAGATAGTAGGAGTCTGAAGATGCATTCACCAAATAGAATTTGAGATTTGGGCAGGGATCTTAGATACAATCTGATCCAGATCAAACACAAAAGAAATCCCACTATAATTTCTGCTATAACATACTTGATTTGAATTAAGATCTTCCTACTTTTCAGGTCAATAATTTATCTTCTACATTATCCTTTAAATTGTGCTATTTTCTAAAAAAATGATATTCCAAGATATTCTCCATTGAATTGTGAAACTCAAGATATACTAGGTCTATAATAATATTTTTTATAATAGTTGAGGAAAATGAAGGGGGAAGAAGGGTAGTCATAAATTGATTCTTTCTTACTGAGAAATTTCATTATGTGCTCTAATGATTATTTTTTCTTTTCTAATTTTTAATGAACATCTGTTTAATCACCTATTCTAGAACTTCCAGGGAAATAATATCATTTTATATTCAATAGCTTCTGACACTCACTTATTTCCTCCCCTTAAAATACCAATACTTAGTCATCTAGCACTACTTTAAAATTCCATATTTTCTCTTTTTTAAGTAATTTGTATTGGTATATTTTTTAAACAGAATAAATTCCTCTTTCCTCTCCTAGAAAGTGAATTTATAGTGAATTTCTTTTTTTAACAGGGAGAAAGAAGAAAAGGAAAAAAAGTAGCAAAGCCAATCACAAATGGGAAAAATGGCTTTATATTTAATATTTCACTCATCCATCCCTTCATTTCTGTCAAAAGTAGTGAAAATGGTCTTCTCATATTTTTGTAGACAAAGTTTGTTTTTTTTATTTTTTTAGTATCAATTTTTAATTGCTTCATGGTGATATTTCTATTTATATTGTTTAAGTTATGGCATATGCAAATTATTTTCTTTTCTCTACTTTAAATAAGTTCATGTAAGTCTTTCTATGTTTCTCTGCTTCTATATGATTTCTTACAGATTTCTAATGGTGGCTCTATGATTAAAACTTCAAGATTTTTCAATATTGTGTGTTGTCATTCATTTAGGCTTAAAACTTGGAGACATTTAAGGAGGGTGGTATTCTTTTACCATTTGCTAATTGATCTTGGTTTTCAATTCTCTTATAAGAATGCTTATTCTACCCCACTCTAGTTGGAATATATTGGATTCTGAGTGAAGATGGAAGGAAAATCAGAGATGATCAGTTACACTTCAGTTCTATCATCTGTTAACATTGCATGACTAGTCCAAAAAGGTGGCTTTTCCTTTTTAATTCTTCCTCAAATGTTGCCAAAAACACTCTGTTATTCTTAATATTTTGTGTAAAGTTAGGTCATGTAGCACTTTAGTGTTCCTAACATTCTGAGAGGCATGTGAAAAAATTTTTATTTTTATTTTTGGTTATGTTCTCTCCTTTTCACATTTATATAGACATGACATTTATATATCTGCTCATTAAGAAATTATTTGCAAAGAAAATTCAGGTGTTGTTCCATTTTAGAGTTAGCTAGGTTGCACAGTAAGTAGATAGAGTAATACAGGATGCAGAATTCCGAAGAAGTGAGTTTAAATCTCACCTCAGACACTTAATAGCTGTCTCTTAATCTAAGGCAAGTCAAAAAGCATTTACCTGTCTCAGTTCCCTTGTCTGGAAAAAGAGGATGATAATAGCACCTGTCGCTTGTGTTGTGAGAATAAAATGAGATAATATTTGTAAATTGTAAAATTTAAAGCATTGTATAATTGGTATCTGTTATTTTCTTCTTTATAGAGATCATTAGTGATTTTAGAGTAAGAATTTACTTTTTGAAACTTCAACCATTCTAAAGTTTTATTGATTTTTAGGTATTCTCTGTTTATGAGGTCTTGCTTATCTTCTCTCTGCAGTTGAAAAATCTCAGGTATTTTCTGAACAAGCCTATTTCCTACCTTCACAGTTCTGAATTTTAGTTTGTTATGGTTACTTTCTCCTAAGATATCTGTCATCTCCATTTCTCCAACAATTTCTTCCTTTTTTCTTCAAGAA
The DNA here is from genome assembly GCF_016433145.1 of Gracilinanus agilis. Lineage (NCBI taxonomy): Eukaryota > Metazoa > Chordata > Mammalia > Didelphimorphia > Didelphidae > Gracilinanus > Gracilinanus agilis. The sequence goes on along the minus strand of NC_058132.1, from coordinate 316,920,627 downwards.
GATATTTGACTTAGGTTACAATTCCTTCTTTGCTCCCTCTATCTTTTCTGAGATAAAATTGTTACCAAGCAAATTCAAGAATTTAATAGATGTCTCATTGAACCAAACAAGACCTTCTAGTGGATGTTTTGGTAATTCCAGTATATTATCATTATTATATCTTATCTCTGTGCCAATTTTCTGATATATATTAGGGAAATATATTCATATCTTCCATCTAATTAGGCGGTTCATAATGGATCATTCTTTTGCAATATCATTTTTTCTTTTATGTCTTCTCTCAAAAACTCTGTTCCATACCACCACCCAGATTTTAAGACTTCAGTGCAGATGTGTATCCTCTTGATGTAAATTGTGTTACTCTTAGTTTTATATATGTATATCTATATATTATATTTTTCTCTGTAAAATCTTTTTTTTTAAACACGCCTTTCTTTCTTAGTAACAACTCTGTGACAGAAAGGCAAAGGTTAGGTGAAAGGGGTTAAAATGGCTTGCCTAGGGTCACACAACTAGGAAATTTCTCATGCCAAATTTTAACCCAGATCCTCTCAAATCCTTGCCTGGCACTCTATCTACTCTGCCACCTAGATTCTCTTAGAATAGTCTAATCATTACCATCTCACAAGTTCCTGGTGGTAATTATGAAATTATATCTGTCTTCATATGTAATAATTCCATTTTTCTCTTTATTTCCATTTTCCATATTCAACAAATAATCATTTGAAGCCATAGACATTCTTTCCAACATTCTTATTTAAAATTCCATTCTATAAATTATTGGATGTTACTTTCACAAAATTTTTGTTTCTTTGGACACTTGTGTCATGGTCATGTTTATAAGACTCTCTCAAACACATTCATAAGAAAGTAGTTAAGATCTTCAGAGAACTTAATAAAAGATATATGTAGTTCAGGCCTAATTTCAATTACCACAGACTGAATTTAAATGATCAGGTTTATAGACTCTTCTCTTTTTTTTTTTTTCAGACTCTTCTCTTGATGAACCAACTCAGTAATAGAAAAAAGGAACCAATAACATTGACAAGAAATAAGCTAATTGAAGTGAGTTGACTTACCAAAGACTTACCACAATTGAACCTATCTTTTTCCCCCAGTTTATTCATGCACCGAAATAGCACAACTAAAATCAATATGTGGAATGCTTCTGGGACACTAACATAGTTCTTTCTATGTCTTTCTCTGGTGAAGATTAACCAATTACAGTTCTGCTCTAAATTCAAATATGAACATGCTCAAGGACAACAGAAATGGGACCATTCTATATATACTATTGATGACGTTAGTTTTGCCTTTTTATACACAAGCTATATGGAGTTTTATATCATACAAATATTATCACAATTACTCATGAGATTTACCTGCTCCTTTTCCTGCTATATCTCTGTTGACTCACATAATTATTGTTTTTTAAAATTTATTGTCTTCTTTAATAATGAGGTTTTATAACCAGGTTTTATATGGGCATTTTGTCTCATACGGTCTCTAACTTGGCTCTTTTCAAGAGGCTCTGAGAATACATTCAGGTTTCTTAATGTGAAAATTTTTTAATGAAAATTGTCATTACCAAGTTGTAAAGTGACAGACTTTGAGACTAGAGAAAGGCAAATATCTAAGATGAGAAAAAAAAGGTCCCATCACATTGACCAAAGAGCAGGCAACCAAAATGGGGGTAATTGATCCAATCTTAGCAGACTATCAGTTAGGAAAAAGAGCATAGCATAATGAGTTTGTTTGTATACAAAGGAATTAGATTAAAATTTATTGGGATTTTTTATAAGAAAAAAAGAATGCAGTGAAATGTATTTCTTTAAGAATCGATACAATAGAATTAGGTTTTCCTATGAAGATTCCTGTTAATTTTTTTGTAATGAACTCTTGTTACCATATGTTAACAATCTTTGGGTTGTGAATAATTGCCATAATGCAAGTTATGGTTGGGAGCCAAGATGACAGAATATAGACCATACCCAACTGAACTCTCCTAATATTCCTCTCCAAACACCTTTAAAATAACCCATCAAATAAAATTTTGGAGTGATAGACCCAACAAAGGATAAAAATGAAATTTTTTTTTCAGTCTAAGACAATTTCGGAAATTAGCAGCAGAGGTCTTCTGATACTGAGATGGGTGCCAACCCAGAGCAGAAGCTGGGCCTTAGAGATGATTATGATGGTAGCACAAGCAGCAACTCTGAATTCTCACCTTAGAGATAGTAAAATAGTAGGACAACTGGTCAGAAAGAAATTACAGATAATCCTTTGCTGACAGAAGGCACATCTGACACTTATCGTCAACTCTATTGCCCATATGAAGTTCTGGGTTGAAGTTCCAGGGCAGCAAGGAGGAGCACTTACAATCAATCACAAAAAAAGGAAAGATAGTAGTCATAGTTCCAAGGTAAAAAGAAGTATTAGAAACTTGAGGAAACCGCAAAAAAACCCAACATAGAAAGTTAACATAACTACAAGCAAAGCTTCAAAGAAAAATATTTGTTTGACTTAAGTCTAAAAAGAATTCCTAGAAGAGTTAAAGAAAGAGAGAAGAGGGCGTTAACTTGGAAACAACACAGAACAACCAAAGTAGTCAGAAAAACCACTATTTAATCAGGATAGGGATAAATCCAATATTTGGCCCTTTACTCAGAGTCTGGCACTGAAACTTTTACAGGGTCTACACCCTGGACTCTGGAGACATTCTCCCTGGGAGTGCCACTGTGCCAGATGATGACTCCAAAGAACAAAAGAATTTGGGGAACCTATATACCAGGGATCTACAATCTTTCTGGCCAGGAGAGCCATAAATGCCACATTTTTTAAAATGTAATTTCGTGAGATCCATACAATATGTTTAACACTGAATACAAGTACATATGTGCATTTTATGTAAGAACAACACTTTTAAAGTACAATAAGTCTCTGAACTATTTTTAATAATGTTATTATGTGCTAACCAATGATGAATAAAGTACTTCTTACCATTAATGTGACTTCTGGTGCTGCATGGTTTTGCTGATGGATTTGTAGTCTGGTTGATATGTGGTGAGGTTAAGTTTCATGCAGGCACTGAGACTTCCATCTGTTAAACATGATCTTAGGTTGGTCTTAATGTTCTTTAGATGTGAGAAAGACTGCTCACATGCATACGTAGAGCCAAACATTGTCAGTACAGCAATACTCACATGCTGCAGAGAGTGGTATGTGACAGGAAGGGCGTTCTTAGTTTTTACAATCAGCTGATCCGCAGGTTGAAGATTTTTCATTTCTCCTCACTTGTGATTGCTTGCCAACTCTGCTTGCTGTAGTGGAAGTCTTTCCAAATCTTCATTCAGTGACTTGAACTTATTCACCCACATGTCTGAGGCCTTCAGATCAGCAGCTTGAAGCTCAAAATCTCCGACAGAGACACTGGGGATGTAACTCAGGTCAGCACTGTCCACTGCACACTCGTGTGGATGGGTTAGGAACTTAAAAAGACGAGTGAGCTCATGAAATTCTCCAAAGCAGGCTTTGAATGACTGCAGGAGATTAGATGTGAAGCCCGCTAGCTGCTGAAGATCAAGATGTTGAGCAGGGTCACTTGTGCATGCATCTTTAAACTCTCCCAGTATTTCAAAGTGTAGTAAACGACCTGTTTCAATGTCAGTGATGAAGAGTTCTAGCTTATTTTCAAATGCAAACACTGCTTGTTGAAGGGATAAGACTGTATTTCCAACGCCTTGCATTTTCACACTGAGCTGGTTCAGATGTTGAGTTATGTCTACAAGATAGTAAAACTTCAGGAGACACTCAGTGTTGGCTAACTCAGGATGCTCGACATTTTTATTTCAAGAAAAGTACGGATTTCGCTCAGACAAGCTGCGAAATGGTTGAACACCTTCCCTCTTGACAACCAATGTACATTGCTGTGCAGAAGCAGACCAGGATAATTATTCCCAACTTCTTCCAGCAGTGTTTTAAACTGGCAATCATTTAAAGCTCGAGTAACAATAAAATTGACCACCTGAATGACCAGTGACATCACCTCACAAAGCTGCTCACCACACATCTGAGCACAAAGCACCTCCTGATGTAGGATGCAGTGAAAACTTAGGATGGGTTTCTTTTCATGTTCATGAAGAAGTGCTACGAATCCTCTGTTTTTCCTCATCATGCACAGAGCACCATCAGTACACACTGAAATAAGTTTATACATTGGTAGAGTTTTTTCATTAGCAAGCTCAGTGAAAGACTTGAATAAATCCTTCCCTCTTGTTGTCCCTTTCAAAGGCAAAGCAGCAAGACTTTCCTCACGTAGTGTGTCACTGACAACATACCTTGCAATCACGCTGAACTGGGATAAATGGCTTATGTCTGTTGACTCATCCACAGCAAGAGAAAAGAATAGTGCTGCATTTATGTCCTTCAGTTGTGTTTCCTCAATTTGATTTGCCATCATTATCATATGATTGTGAACAGTTTTTGCCGACAGAGGCATGCCTTTATATTCGTTTAATTATCTTGTCTTTATCTGAAAAGTCATCAAAAAGTTCATTGGCAACATCAAGCATGAATGTTTTGGCATACTCCCCATCTGCGCATGGCTTTCCGTTTCTCACAATTGCTAAAGTAGCAGCAAAGCTAGCTGAATTCCAGTCACCTTGTTGGGTCCAAACATGGAGTTGCTGCTGACTAGCTTGCACTCTACACAGTAGCTCTTCACATGCTTTCTTCTTGCAGGATATTTCGATGCAAATGTAGTATGGAGTAGGTCAAAGTGTCGCTTTATATTTGACCATTTCATTGATGAAATTTTTTCATTGCATATTAGACACACTGCAGAACCTGCTCTCTCCATAAAGGTGAATTCCTCTGTCCATTTCTGCTGAAAAGTATGATACTCATCATCCTTTAATACTCCTCTTCTTCTTTTCGACATCTTCAATAAAAGGGTTTCTGTAATTAGTTAACTGACTACTTTATTAAAAGGAAGGAAAGTGCAGTTCAGTTTAATTAGAAAATTTGAAGTTAAATACCAGCAAGGGCTTTCCCCTTCTCCAGCTGTGAAAACAAAAAGAAAGAAAAACATCCAATTCAAGCTATTTTATTAATAAAAAAAACAAGACTTAATGGGGCACTATAGTACTGGTATAACTACACACATACATAGAAAACTCCTTTACACTAAGAAAATTGCTGAAATAAAGAGAGAAAAATTCAGGGAAGAATACTTTTTCCTCTCCCTCTCTCAAGTCAGGCAACAGGAGAAGAAAAAGCTGCCGGCCTGCTGGTTAAGCCATTTGGCCACATAAATTAAGTAGGAGATCAGGAGATTACAGAAAATAACATGACTTGTGTGCAGGTATTAGTAAGTAGTGGGGGAGGAGGGTACCTTTTCATGGAAAACTGGCCAGGACACATCACACACATTTCCTGGTACAGGTGTTTATCAGTGCTGCCTACTCAATCATTCTGTATCAAATGAAACAACTACTGGGGAGAAATGCTTCTCACTAATGAAGCATATGTAAAGATGTAATCTGTCTATAGTTCCCCTTTAAGATCAGGTAGAAAAGTTAAAAACAATAACAATCCCCCAAATAGGGAGTGCAGACCCCATGAATAGAGGTAACAAACAAGGCAGTGTCCTCACTGAAAAATCAATATAGCAGCAGAATAGGTAAAACAAGTGAGACAGTTCCAGGGATGGATTGTAAATGTATAAATACACTGAGATAAAGCCATGTAAATCAGAGGCAGAGGGGTAACAAATAAGGTAATGTCTTCACTGAAAAATAAATATATCAACAGAATAGGTTAAAAAAAAAGTGAGACAGGATTGTAAATGTATATATGTACTGAGATAAAGCCATATAAATCAGAGGCAGAGGGGTAGAGAATGTAGACAAAAGTGATCAATCACTATACAGAACCCCAAGATGTCAGTAACAGGTGTGGAAAGAGTAAAAGGAGGGCAGAAGGAGGAACACATAGCACACCTACCAAGCCGAACTAAAGACCAGGATTCGTCTCACATGGCAATATCAATGAGGGAGCTTCTATCTTAGAAGATAGTCATGGTATCGGAAGGTACGTGACACATGACATCATGACATTGACATATCATGTGACACACGATGTCATGCATAAACTGTTAGTTACTGTACCATAGTTCGTCTGTCAGTGCTCACAGTGCGTGCTCCTATAACAGCGCCTGAAAAAAAATTGACTTTATGACTCCTGCAGAAAGAGCCATATGTTGCCAACCCCTGCTATATAACATTTGGGGATATCCAGGGGCAGGGAAAGATGATTGACATTACCATCACTACAAGGAAATGGGAGTGTTCAAACTATACTGACAGGATTTAATCAAGCTTGGGAAAGGAATCAAAGCCATAGGCTAAGGTGTAAGGGAAGGGGCTATTTGGAATGAATACTAAAAGGATGGTCCCTGCCCAGGTATGGATCTTCTTAGGAAAGGGTCTCTGATAAAATAGGGAAGACTACCTAAGACAAAAAGAATAGTTAGCATAAGCTTATTCTCACCTAACTGGGATGTTAATTTACCTTAGGGTCCATTATTGAGCCTGAAACTGCTAGTCTGAGATTCCCTTCAGGGTGGATTCTCAAGGGAATAGGGAACAAGTATAAGCTTTGGGGTCTCCAATTTACAAGCTAGTCCTAAAATGTTGAAAGCTATCCAACTGCTCCAGGGTCTGGGAGGTGATGGTTTAGATGAGAAATAATGAAACCGATACTGGAGGCTACTTTTAGCTCATGGCTTCTCCTCAGACTGGCAATGAGCTTGAGATTTATTTTATATAGTATTAAAAAAAAAACATTTCACACAAAGCACAATGAAGTTTCACGGCTGTGTAGGCACACCAAGGTTACAGAATTACATCATGATTAGTATATGGTTTTATAAAGAATTCCTCATGAAGATTATGTGGCATGAGACAATGTCCAAGGTCAGAAATGAGCCTGTAATATTGTGTGGGGTGTGGGGTGGAAAGTACCTAGCTGAAAATGAAAAGTGTCTGACTCTGCCTACTTTGACCTTGGCTATCTAGAAATAGTTACAAAGCCAATCCAGCTTCTACTGATATCTGCTCTTTTTGGCTTAGGAAAAATTGTTAACTCCTCAACTGCTGGTTTACTATAGAGTGGTACTTAGAGACTTTTTATAAAACTTAAAGTTACCCTAAAAACTAAATTAATATGTGTTCAAAAGAGGAGCCATAGAAAGGGGTCAAAGGTTTTTGGATTGGCCATCATTTCTGTGACTTGATTTTCAGATCACAGAAACCAGCATAGAAACTTTGCAAACTAAGTTGGCCCTGATGTGGTCCATAGATTATACTAACAGACCTTATTTCTCTCTTGGCTTCCAACACTAAATTGGGGTTCATCAGATCTTACTAGGTTACAAGTTTGGGGTTTCTAGATTTCATGTCGACAAGGGTTAAAGGAAAAATTGGGGGGAAAAATGAGAGTGGTACATAAAAATTGTGAAGAAAGAATGGATATAACAAAATTTATACAAAAAGAATAAATTATAAATGTTCTCTCTAAAGAGTAAACTGGATGGTGAAAACATGAAAGATTTAATTTGTATGAACATGTCAGTTCCTGGATGGCACTTTCTATGATCTAGAGGGGGTAGGTAGAGAGGGCCTGGGAAACTTGTGAGACTTATTATGTAGATATGAAGAAGAGTAAGTTAAATACATAAGAAATTTGTGATTTCATTTATTTATAATCTTTTTTCTTTGTTTTTGGAAATTCTTATATTATTTGGTTATGTAAAATTTGGAATAAAATAAAATTGTTTTAAAAGTTGTAAAAAAGAATGAACAGCTAGATAAAAGCAACAAAAAATAGTAACTTGAATATAATTAATTTAATGGCAAAAGAGTCACAAAAAAATGGAAAAAAAAAATGCTTTTTAAATTGTAGAATGGGCCAAATTAGAAGGATAGTATAAAAACTCACTGAAGAAAATAATTTATTAAATTATAGAAATGGAAAAATGGCAGGGGGTGGGGGGAGGGAGAGGTACAAAAGCTTACTGAAGATTAGAATTCCTTTGGAATTTGAGAGAATGCCCATCAATTGGGGAATGGCTAAACAAACTGTAGTATGTGATTGTGATGGTATACTAATGTGCTTTAAGAAATGATGAACAGGATTATGTCTGAAAAAGCTGGAAAGCCCTACATGAACTGGTGCAGAATGAAATAAGCAGAACCTGGAGAACATTGTAAATAATAACAGTAATATTGTATGATAATTAACTGTGAAAGATAGCTATTTTCAGCAACACAATGATCCAGGACAATTCTGAAGGACTTTTGGCAAAGAATGCTATCTACCTCCAGAGAAAGAACTTTGGAGTCAGAATGCAGATCAAACCAGATGATTCCACATTAGTTTATTTGGGCTTTAGTTTTGGGTTTTTGGTTTTATGTGAGCATTCTTTTACAACAATGACCAACATGGAAATATGTTTTGCAAGATAATATATGCATAACCCAGATCAAATTGCTTAACTTCCCTAGGAAGGAGTAAGAAATGGGAGGGAGACAATTTGGATCTTATAATTTTGGAAAAATGTATATTGAAATTTGTTATTACAGGCAATTGGGAAAATAAAATATTTTTAAAATTCACTGCAGAAAATAATTTATTAAATTATAGAAATGGAAAAATGGGAAAAATAAAAATTTTAAAAATAAAATAAAAGATTTAAAAATAAAGTATAAAAGATTTTAAAAAGAAAATAAAAGATTTTTTAAAAATTTTAATAAAATTTTTTTAGAAAGGAACTTCTTAAAAATTAAAATTGGGGGGGCAACTGGGTAGCTCAGTGGAGTGAGAGTCAGGCCTAGAGACAGGAAGTCCTAGGTTCAAACCCGGCCTCAGCCACTTCCCAGCTGTGTGACCCTGGGCAAGTCACTTGACCCCCATTGCCCACCCTTACCAATCTTCCACCTATGAGACAATACGCCAAAGTACAAGGGTTTAAAAAAAAAAAAGATTTAAAAAAAAATTAAAATTGGACAAAAATTAAAACTAATGACTGCATAAGATATTGAGAAAGTATAAAACAAAGTTGAAATAATGTAAAAAATAGAAAAAATGTGAAATAACTCATTGGAAAAACTACTGACCTGGAAACTAGAATGACGAAAAATAATTTTCAAAATATTTGACTATCTTAAACCTATGGTAAAAAATAAGCATAGACATTATATTTCAAGAAATTTTGAAGAAAAATTGCCCTTATATCTTGGGGTGCAGAGGTGAACTCCTGGCATTCAGGAAGGGGTAACTTTTGCAAGAATGCAAGACTGAAATTTAGCTTAAAAATAAAAAGAGAAGGGGGCAGCTGGGTAGCTCAGTGGATTGAGAGCCAGGCCTGGAGACGGAAGGTCCTGGGTTCAGGTCTGGCCTCAGACACTTCCCAGCTGTGTGACCCTGGACAAGTCACTTGACCCTCATTGCCTACCCTTACCACTCTTCCACCTATAAGTCAATACACAGAAGTTTAGAAGAAGGGTTTAAAAAAAAATAAAAAATAAAAAGAGAAATTTATTAATTTAGAAAGTAATGTTGAATCTAGCGAGGAGGTCAGAACATGTGGAAGCCTGCCTCATAGGTGGAATAGCATGGGTAGAAAGCTGTTCCTTGGGAGGAAAGCATGAATGGAAAAATGGTCCCCCAGAGGACATTAATTCTGGGGTTTTCATACTCTTTACAACAGTGAAGATGTGACAGTAGAGTGGTATGCACTGAAGTAAGGAGTGGGGAAGGTTTGCCCAAAGGCATGGGGGTGGTTCTGGTGATTTGGAGGACAGATGAATGAGATGTGTCTCTTTGTCCATCTCAAATTAATGGGATTATCAAAGGAGGGTAATCCTCAAGGTCAGATATTTTGGGTTTGGAGTTCCAAGGGCATAAGGGAGCAAAGGAATCTCCCTGCTTACAATTTGCCTTAGTTTTGGGGGTACAATGTTCATACCAGAAAGAATCTATTGAACACCTCATGAAAGAGATGCCAAGATCAAAATCCTCAAGAACCTTATTGACAAATCAGAGAACTCTCAGGTCAAGAAGTAAGTATTCCAAGCACTCAAAAAGAAATAAATTTTAAAATTTTGAAATCACAATGAGGATCACACAAGATCTCTGTGTTTCCTTATTAAGGTAGTAGAAGGCTTGACATATATTTCAGAAGTTAAAAGAGCTGGGATTACTACCAAGAATAGAGTATCCAGGAAAACTAAGTAAAAACCCTACAGAGAAAATGAATATATAATGATATAGAGGACTATCAAGTATTTAGGATGAAAAGTCCAGAACTGAATAGAAAAAGCTGGCATTCCAACATGAGACTAAAAAGAAACATTGAAAGATAAACATGAAAGAATCATCATGAGACTAAATAAAATCAGACTATTTATATTCCTATATGGGAAAATGGCATGAAATTCTTGAGAACTCTATCATTATTAGGGCAATTAGAGGGAGTCTACATTGAAGACAAAGGAGTGAGTCCATTATGCCAGTATGATTTCCAAAAAAAAGTCAGTGAGTAAGAAAAAAAGCATGTACTTAGAGAATGGGGTAAGTAGAAGTAGAATGGAGAAAATTTTCTTGCATAAAAGGGACACATAAGAAAGTTTTTGTAATAGAGGAGGAAATGGGGGAGGTTATAGACAGTACTTATACCTCCCTCTTTAGAAATGGTTCAAAGAAAGAAGAACACACATTCTACCAGTTGTATACAAAAATCTATCTTGCTCAAAAAGGAAATAAGAAGGGGAGTTGATAAGAGATTCAAGAATTTGTGCAGACAAGACAGAGGATAGTTTAAAGAAGGCAATGTTTAGCAACAAAACTAGCTTTTGAGAAAGGATAGGTTGAAAAATTTGAGGTAAAACTAAAAAGAAAAAAATAGAATGGAGGAGAATACATAGTAATTATAACTATGAATATGAATAGAATGAATTCACCCACAAAACAGAAGATAGCAGAATGAACTAGAAACAAAAATCAATTAGAAATTGAAATCAAGAAACTATTTGAAACAGAAAGATATACATAGAGTTAAAAGTAAGGACTGAAGTTGACCCTGTTGTGCTTCAACTTAAAAAAGGTAAGTATAATAATAATGATCTTATATGAAGCAAAAGCAAAAATAGATCTAATTAAAAGAGTGTATAAGGGAAACTACATTTGGCTAAAAAGTACTATGGACAATGAAGTAATATCTAAAATTTTTACATCAAGTTAATCTTTTGAAGGCCTCAGTTTCTCAAATATGTAGGAAATTTAATCAAATAGGTAAAACATCAGTTATGCTCTAATTGAAAAATCATCAAAAGATTAGAACAGGAAAATTTCAGAAGAAATCAAAACTTTCTAAAATCATATGAAAAAATGTAGTAAATCACTATTCATTAGAGTAGTGCACACTTAAACAACTATAAAGTACCGATGCACATCTATCAGAAATGACAAATGCTGGTGGGAATCAGGGAAAATAGGTTCACTAATAAACTATTATTTATTTTTATTTTATTTTCCCCCAATTATATGTAAAAACAGTTTTCAACACTTTTCAAAGAATATCAAGTTTCAAATTCTCTGCCTTCCTCCCCCAAGTGGAGATGGTAAGCAATCTTATAGAGATTTTATATCTAAAATCATATAAAAATTTTTCCATCTTGATGCTTTTGTGGAGGGAAACAAATTAAAAATCAAGAAAGTGAAAAAAAAATGATTAGGTCTAGATTCAGTGTCCATCAGTTCTCTTTCTGTAAGAAAATGGCCTTTTTCATCATGAATCCCTTGTGATAATCTTATTCATTGTATTACTGAGAATAACTAAGTTATTCAAAGTTGTTCACTATACAGTATTCCTGTCACTGTGTAGCAATGATTTCCTGCTTCAGTTCATGTATGTAAGTCTTTGCTTCAGTTCATGTATTTACTAAATCTTTGCAGGTTTTTTTAATCTCCTACTGCTTGTCATTTTGTACAGCACAATAATATTCTGTTTCAATTATATACTGTAACTTCCTTAGCCATTCCCCAATTAATGGGTATCGCCTCAGTTTCCAATTCTTTTTCTCCATGAAAAGAGGTACTTTAGAACTATTTGTAAATATAGGTCCTTTCCATTTTCATTTTTGATCTCTTTGGGATACAAATGGAATTAGCTCATCTTCATTCATCCTTTAGACTTTAGCCATGAGACCCCATCCAATGTCAACCCACCCTACTTAGAATTAAGTGGGGAAGGGAAGAATAATTACCCACATGTGACAATAAGTAACAAATCAAGAACAAGGGACTGCCCTTTGAGCAGTCCAAAATAGTGTTGAGGTTGCCATTTGTTCATTTGAAATTAGAGGTGGGTGCAGGAAGTAACAAAAGATGCTATTTTTTAAATATGATGGTAACTTCCTGTGGAGGCAGTTGGTGCTTTGAACTTGGTGTAGAAGGATCTCTGCTGAGACCTCAGACTGCTTCCCTCTGAATTGTCATATGGGTAAGTTAGGCTGACTTCCTTTCTCCTCCCTTGGCATTTCTGGAGTCTATACCCTCAAGGAGGCCTCTCTTGCCTCTCTAATTGTAAAAGGCCTTGTGGCTAGAAGACTTGTTTAATTAACCTCTGTGCTCCTTTGCTGGGACCTCTAAATTCTTATCTGGTCCAGACCTCTGGTCCGGGCCAGAGTTTCTCTCTCTCCATTTCCCTACCTTCAACCTTCCTAATTGTAAATAAACTTCCATAAAAGTCATCCTGATTTGGGTCTATTTTTTAATTTGAAATCTAGTTAATCTGATTTCTGACAACCATACCTTAAATATCTAGTTTCCCCTCTTACAGTATGTACTATTTTATAACCCTTTGGGCATGTCAAAATTGCTCCCTAGAATAACTGAATAAGTTAAAAACTCTACTAACAGTACATTTGTGTCTCAATTTTCCCACATCCCTCCCATTCTTGTTATTCCTTTCTTTTCTTAATAGTCCATCTGATAGGTTGTGGGAGGTACCTCAGAGCTGCTTTATTTCCATTTCTCTAATTAATTGTGATTTAGAGCATTTTTTGCATGACTAGAGAGCTTTAATTTTTCTGAGAATTGTCTATTCCTATCTTTTGACAATTTATCACTTGGAGAATTACTAGAATTCCACTCATTTCCCCATAAATTTGAGAAATGAGGCCTTAATTAGACTTATAAAAAATTGCACCATTCTGATTGCTGTGTATTAATCTCCATCCTACACCCCTCTTTTTAAATTTTTGACCACCACATCCCCCAATTTGCCCTCTTTTCTATTAGTTCCACCCCCCCCTTCTCTAATCCCTTTCCCCTCCTACTTTACTGTAGAGCAAGATAGATTTTTATACTTTATTGATTATGGATGTTCTTCCATTATTGAACCAATTACAACCAGAGTAAGACTCACATGTACCTCTCTCCACCTCCTCCATCACTAATAAACTGTTAATGAAGTTGAGAACTGGTCCACTGGTTCTGGAGAATACTTTGGAACTATGTCCAAAAAGCTATAAAATTGTGCCCAGAATTTGATTGAGAAATAGCACTATTATGTCTCAACCTGTGATAATGAGATTAAATCTACCCTGCCCATCTTTAGATTTAATCACCAAAGGTAAAAACATCTCCATTTAACTCACGAGCTGGGTGGTCTGTAACCCACGTGTGATTGAGTGAGGGACAAATCAGAATTTACTGACTGCCTTCTTGGCAGTCCTAAGAAAAGTGTTTGTTATGATTGGACATGCAAACTAAGAGGAAGACACAGGAAGTGATGCAAAAGAGGCCCCTTTAAAAAGAGAGAAACCTCAAAGAGATCCTAGAAAAAAGTAAAAGGATGATCAATAAATGAATTCATGATGAAAAAATGCTATTACAATAAAAAACAAACCTGATAAATACTGAGTACAAACTGAATAACAATTTTCTTTATTTCTTTTCTTTTTTTTTGCTTTTTTTTGTGATATGGGTAACATGGAAGTGTGTTTTGCCTAACTTCCTATTTATAATGAATATCATTTTGCTTGCTTTCTCTTAGGTAAGGGAGAAAAGGGATACATGAAGAGGGAATTTGGAATTGAATTTAAAAAAAGCAAAGAATGTTAAAAATAAATACTCCAAGGGCTATAAAACTGTGCATACTCTTTGACCTAGCAATACCACTCCCAAGTCTGTAACCTAAAAAGTTAAAAAAAAGAAAGAAAAATGATCTACAAAAATTTTTATAGGAACATTTTTTGGCAAAGAATTGGAAAGTGAGGGGATAAACATCAGGAGAACAGCTGAATAAATTCATATATGTAATTGTGATGGAATACTATTGAGCCATAAGAAATGATGAACACAATGCTTTCACAAAAGATCTGGAAATTCATAACATAAACTGACGCAAAGTGAAAAGAGCAATTGTAGGTAATGTCATAGGTAGGGGGATAATTTGGGGGGATGGGAGGACAAAGGTACAGCTGGGGTTTAAATTAGTCCCTCAGCTGTATTTAGGGAACAGTGAAGAGGTAACAGACTAACACACTAAGCTGGGGATATCTGGATAACAAACAAAATGAACACAATCAGGAAAACTGTTTTACTCTATCAGTGCGTTCTTGTAGTCAGAGAAGTGTCTGGGAAAGGAGAAATCAAGGAGGTTTTATATAAAAGGGTTTTAATGTTTGAACAAGGGCAGGGAATGGAGGCAATAGGGGTTAGTGTCACTTGAGCCTCTAAGGTATACTGCCAAGGAATGTTGGGGCTAAAAATGGCTACTCTAATCCTAACTACCAGCAGACAGCCTAGGACAGGGCTAGCTTGGCAGGGGTAAAGGGTATCTGATGGAGCAGTCCACTGGATGTTGTCTAGATGTATCTGGTCCCGGGAAACTCCAGTTGAACAACAAAGTAATCCACCTGGAGTCAGGGAGAATAGGATTTTTCTGTGGATGTCTACCAACCCAGAAAATTCCTTTCTCAACCTGAAAACTCCTTGTTCTTGATTGAAGGTCTTGCAGTTAAAATCCAAAATATAGCTCCACAGTTTAAGATTCCAATACCAATCCACACAGGCTCACCAGTCAGTTGCGAAAACATCAACTCCAAACCCAACTCCCAAGGCCAACTCCCAGCTCCAAGTCTTCTGTGTGAAAACCCCTCTTTCAACATTTCAGGTTTTGATTTCCAGATCTTGCCAGCTCTGCCAGGTCTGCTTTTGCTAACTTAAGACATCCTAATCTACATTTTTCCTATAAACTGATGCAAAGTGAAATGAGCAGAACCAGGAAAACAATGTACACAGTAACAGTAATATTGTATGATAAACAACTATGAATGACATAGCTATGCTTAGCAATAAAAAGATCCAAGACAATTTTGAAGACCTTATGATGAAAACTTCTATCCATCTCTAGAGAGAGAACTGATTGAATCTGAATATAGATATAAACATCCTTTTTTAAAACCTTATTTTCCTTAATTCATTTTTTTGGCATCTGCTTTTTGTTTCACAACATTTCTAATATGGAAATGTTTTGTATGACTACACATGTACAACAATCAAATTGCTTGCCTCCTAAATGAGGGTGTAAAGAGGAAGGGAAAGAATCTGGAACTCAAATTTTTAAAAAAATGTTAAAATTTTCTCTATGAAATTATAAAAAATAAAATATTTTTTAAAATAACAAATGATTTTCTTAAAAAGAAAAAATAATCCCAGTTGTTTTGCAAGTCTCTAAATGCAACTTGTCATTTGAAATCAGAATTGCAGAGTCTCTAAGTTGGAAAGACTTCAGGAGTCATCAAGTCCAACACATTTCTCTTCAACAAACCCCTTCATAGTATCCTTGACATGTGGGCATCCAGTTTTGTTGATGTTAAATAAATGAATATTAAATAAGAGTCAGTGGTTGAATATTTGACAGAATATGTGTATTTAGGCATGTATAAATATGTTAGGTTTGGTGTAATTTCTTTAAATTGAAATAGTTAATAGTTCTTCATAATTTTAATTACATCCTGATTGGTGGTTTATTCTAGTCCTTTTCTATTCCAGTTTGGGGGAATTGCTAATTTGACAGATATATAGTCTGAGCTGCCTTGGATGGTATCATTCTTTCCCACATAGGGTGAGTATCAGTCAGTGGGTTTGATCAATCTCAGCAAGCTCTCCATCACATCCCAGACAAATACTCCAGAAAGATAGAATACCTACTGATTAACTATATTAGGTATGCAAATACAGCCCCAGCTGTACCCTTAATCAGAGAGCCATCAACCACCAGGAATCCCTTTTTCCTGCCTTTGTTACTGAGATTCCATCATTTTCCTAATGTCTGTGAATGCTCCTCATTGTGCTGTGGGGTGTGAGACGCAGCTTCACTTTCTGAATGTTCATTCATCTTCTGTAGGAAGAACTTCACATCTGTTGTTTGGCTTCAATAATTCTGAGATTTTTCTTCTCTGTTATGTTCTGACACTTTCCAACTTCTCAATACTGGCTTTATTACCTAGATCCAAATGCCATTTTTATGAGGCACCATATGATAATTTTCTTTTTGATTCTTGTTGACCTTCTTATGCATGGGGAAAAAAGCTTGCTAGAGAAGGCAATCTTTAAGTTTTCTCCAGTGCTAAGGATTAAGTGATATTTTTATTCCTGCAACAAATAATAAATTTATTTTAATAATAATAATAAATAATAAAAAATGGCAAAGCATTTCAGAACTACCTCCTATGTTTAGACCACTGGGCTGGATTCTGTGAATATAACAATGAATGGCATAATGCCCCTTATAATAAGAACTAACAATCTAGAAAGCAGAGATATAAATTATAAAAATACAAATTAGAATGCTATAAGGAAAACTCAAAAATACCCCAAAAACATTTACTGAAGAAGAATTAGCTTCCGGCAGGGAATATCAAGTGAGATTTTGTAGAGTAGATAGAATTTATTCCTAGTCTTGAAAAAAGAAAGGATTTCATTAGTAGAAAATGGCAGAGAGAAAGCATTAAGTATGAGGGACTAGATATGCAATAACCAAAAGGATAGCAGCTGTATAGAACAACAGAAGTTCAGAGAAAATCAAGTTTGGTTGTGATATAGAATGTATGCAGAGACATTATTGAATAAGAACTAGAAAGTCTGTTTGAAACTGTATATGGAGAACTTTACTTTAAAAAGTTTGTATTATATACTTCATGTGAAGAAGATATGTGATTTTGAGCAGGGCAGTGATAGAATTGGAGTTATGAAGCAGCATGGCAACATTATGTTAGAATGACTTGATGGGGGAGAGGCTGGAGGCAAAGAAATCAATTTGAAGTCTAAATAAGAGATTATAAAAAATTAAATTATGGCAAAGGTAGTAGAAGGGGAAAAATAGATTGATGTAAGTGATACCTTTAAGTACTATTGGAAAGAATTGGGAATTGATTGGACCTTGGCATGAGTTAGTCAACTACCATTTATTAAATGCTTACTATGTCTTAGGCATTGTACATGAATGAGAGAAAGGGGCCAAATATGACTTTGTAGATTTCATTTTGAAAGGATGATTATACCATTTATAGAAGAAGGGAAATACAAGAAAAATGGGAAAATTTCAGGATTACATGATGAACCCAGCTTTTGACCTATTGTGTTTGTTTTCCTTAAATACTCATTTAAGGCATTTACCAAACAATCAGAAATTCAGAACTAAGAAAATTTTTTTAGAGAAGAGATGAAGGCTTTAAAGTAATTTCTGTGAAATTGATCTTTATAGAATTTATAGTAGTTGTAGGAACTTGTTAAAACAAAAGTGTTTAGATAGAAACAAAAAGGTGACCAAAAATGAAGTCTTGTCATTTCCATATATGAGAATAAGAAGAAAAAAAGAAGAGTAAGGGAAGAAAAAGAGAAAGGAGAATGTGGTATAATAATATCCAAGGGAGAAAAAATATTAAGAAAGACATAGTATTGTTGTAGTGGGGAATGTTGTAGAGGTGTAATGGTGGGAAACCTGGAAACCAATCAAATTGGTTCACTAGATGTGAAGGGAGCTGAGTTCAAATCCCGCCTCTGTTGCTTACTATGTAACTTTGGAGAATTAATTTCCTCTTTTTCATCTCCATTTAAATATTTTCCCCTCAAAATTTCTTGGTTTAGGACTGGTAGACTACAAGTGACTTTGTCAAGTAAATGATAAAATTAGGATTCAATTGAGAGGTAAATATTTTGAACTCAAATCCATTTAATTTTTTTTTAAACCCTTGTATTTTGGTGTACTGTCTCATAGGTGGAAGACTGGTAAGGGTGGGCAATGGGGGTCAAGTGACTTGCCCAGGGTCACACAGCTGGGAAGTGGGTGAGGCCGGGTTTGAACCTAGGACCTCCTGTCTCTAGGCCTGACTCTCACTCCACTGAGCTACCCAGCTGCCCCCATTTAATTTTTTGAGCATGTTTTCTTTATTAATACTCAATAAACTCTGTCAAAAAAGTTTAAATGTTATCTGGAAAGTTATTTATACTCCTGAAAGTTCTGTGTTTTATAATTTATTTTTAAAAATTTAATCAATATTAGTCTCTGATTCCTAACATGATTCCTCAAGGAGCATTGAAAAGACCTGCAGGTGATGGAAAATTTAGTATGAAACTATTACTTCTTCATTTAGTAACACAAGGATGACTTTATGTGATATAATACCAAATATGAATGATAGGAGCTAACAAAATTAGGTAAAGAGAAAAGAGTCAGGAATTATGAATTTCCTGGGAATTCTACTTAAGACCAAGTCTGTGTATACCACTAGCTCCTCTTTCCCTACTCTTTTTGAAGTTCTCTTCTGTTGTTTGCTCATTTTATCATTTCTTTAGTCAGGAAAATTTCTCCCTATCTGGGATAGTCTCTATCTCCCACTTGTGAGTCTGTCCACCAAATGATCCCACTGCTCCATTTATTTCTTGCACCCTCAGTTTACAGAAGTCATTTTCCAACATGGATTGGTATATAATCATCTTTCCCCAAAAGTTTTGATGTTTATTATATCCTCTCTTTAAAACCATATTGTCACCAATTGGCCACACACTTAAAGATTTAAACAATTTGTTTTCTGGAAATGGGAGTATATTGCATTCTGAAAACCCTTCTGTAGCAATGTTTGTAGTTTTAACCTGGAAAAATACAGAACTACCAAATAATTTATGACCATGGATCTTTAATTGTAGGGAGCAGATTATAGTAAAGAAAAACCACACAGAGCTATTGCCCTGGGTTATGGTGTCAGATAGGCACAACAAAGCAAAGGACTGAGACTTTCCCCAAACTAAGAAAAGGGGGTGTTTACATAGATTTCTAATAAGAGGGAAGGCAACAGGTTGGTTACTGGAGGTTACTGAAACTTGAGAAAGAAACAATAGCTACGTGTAAATAGAATTAGCCAGATCCCATTAATAGTCAAAAATCTACTCAACCCAGGCATGCTAATGATGTCACTCCCACCTCCCTTAGTTACCCACACGTGACAATAAGTAACAAATCAAGAATAAGGGACTGCCCTTTGGGCAGTCCAAATCAATGTAGAAACTGCCATTTGTCCATTTGAATTAGAGGTGGACCACAGGAAGTGAGGAAAGACAGGATCTCTTTAAGTAAGTTAGTGAACTTCCTGTGGGGGCAGTTGCCATCTCGAACGTGGAGCAGAAGCATCTCCTGAAACCACAGACCACTTCCACTCTGTATTGTCATGTGGGTAAGTTAGGCTGACTTCCTTGGCCTTGCTGGGCCAATTCTAAACTCTGCCTATCTGGCTGTTGGGCCCTGTGGCTTACAGCTTCATTATTAAGCTTTATAACCTTCTTCTCTCTCAGTCCAGGCTGGACTAGCCTCTACTTTTCTCTTTATTCCTACTTTTTACCTACCGATTATAAATAAACTCTTCAACCCGATGCTGACTTGGGTCTGATTTAATTACGGAATCAACCTAAATTGTTGATTCCTGGCGGCCACATATTTTTAATATATATCTATAATACCTAAATTTTATTCCTTACAGCTAGAGGCTGGAGTGATTAAAAGGTACTTAAGAGCTAAACTCAGTCCTTGGGAAAGAAGCAAATCCAGTTCATAGTTAATTCAATCTTTGTCAGTCTTTCAAGTTCTTTTATTTTAAAACTCTGAGAAAGAGTGGATCTGGATATTTCTTGAAGACAATATTGTCAGTAATATTCTTGAAGAAAATAAGAATATAGAATTCTAAAAGATTGATGCGTTGTTATACCTTCATGCTGATATTTAGTATGAGCATGTTTAAATGAAGTTGCAGAACCTATTATCTTAATGTGAAGAAGAACAAAAGATCCAAGTGAGACCTGTTGATATCAGTCAAGTAGAACCCCCAAGACACTTGCATGCCTTTCCTTGAATGTATTTCCTTAAGTTTCTGTATGTCCTTGTGTAACATATTTTAGTATACTTTTCCTTCTGTAGGCATTTTTATGATTCCCATCTTTAAGAATCATGCATCAATTTTTCATTGAATAGGCATTTATTAATTTCCAGTTATGTGTGAGACACAATGCTTAAAGATACAAATACTAAAGAAGGATATAATTCCTTCATGGGTGTTTTAGGAGAGTCATTATCTAAAGACATAAATGCTAAGGGTAACTACAAAATAATTTGGGAAGCAGAGTGGTAATGTTAGCAACTATTGGGGTTAGGATTCAACTCATGAAGGTTGTGGCAAGTGAGGTACTCCTTGCAGGAGGTTAGGAATTCTGTGAGATGGAGAGGAAGAATAAGTAGATTCTGGGCACAGACGATAAACTATTCAAAAATACTGGTGGGAAATGTAGAAGAAAGGCTGGTTTGATTTGAAAAAGCAAATGAAGAGAATACGCAAAAAAAGCTTCAAAAGATATAGTCAGATATTGTCTTGGTTATTGTTGGCAAGGCAAGGATGGGAGCAGAGGGTCTCCAATAGACTCATGATGAGGGAGAATGTCCACCACCATGGAAGGAGCAGGCAAAATTTAGGTGCAGATTGAAGCATACCTTTCTTCACTTTGCTTCCTCCAAAATTTTTCTCTAGTATAAGGAATAAATTTCTTGTTTGACAACATGACAAAGGGCAAAATATGAATTATATGATAAGGTATATATAACCTATATCCTATTACCTGCATTCTTGGGGAAGGAGGTGAGGTAGGATGGAGGGGAAAAAGAATAAACCTAGATTTCTGGATGTGAGAATTTGTTTCTCTTGCGTAAACATATTTATTGCAATTTACTACATATTTATAACAAATCTTCTATATTACATTATTATGTTACATAATATATTAAATATTTATATATGTAGGTGCATCAATCCATCTATCTAAATAGTAACTCAACAAAAGATCTTCTCAGGCTGAATATGAATGATTTTATATGGGAAATAGGCGAATTCATGATTTGTCTAGTAAAGTTGTATATTGGATGGAGTGCTGGCCCTGGGATGAGGGAAAATAAGTGGGAAATGTAGAAGAAAGGCTGGTTTGATTTGAAAAAGCAAATGAAGAGTATATGCAAAAAAGCTTAGTCCCACCTAACTGGGATTGGCATTTACTTCAGGGTCCATTATTCAATCTGAAACTGCTAGCCTGAGATTCCCTTCAGGGTGGATTCTCAAGGGAACAGGGAACAAGTGCTAGCTTTGGGGTCTCTAATTTACAAGCTAGTCCTAAAACTTGGGATTCATCAGATTTCACTAGGCTACAAGTTTGGGGTTTCTAGATTCCATGTTGACCAGGGATTCACTGAAACATTTTGAGTAGAGAAGAGACTGTTGCTTTGGGGATACCAAATCTCATAACCTCTAACAAAATCATGCCAAGAATAACCAAGAGTTCTCAAAATGGTGAGGATGAAGCCTTCACCTGTTAGTAGAATCATCAGCAGCAACCTCTGAAGTATTTCTATGTATAGGATCTAAGTTAGATCCTAGAAAAGCCTAGCACATAAGACTTCTCCTTTGACAAATAAGACTTTCTAAAGCATGAGTACAAACACAGGAGAACATACACAGGGAAAATCATCCAGCAGTAATAGAGCTCTATAGCCATACTTCTGTCACAAAGAGGTCTTGTCTGGCTCTCTAATTCTTTTTCCTTTGGTAACATACAATTCAACTACAACAGAATAATAGTCTAGAGTTCTTGCTCTCTCTGTTTTTATTTCTCTCTGAAAGCAGCATTAGGTTGTCAACTAGGTTTTTGGGAACCCCAATTTTGCCCCTGTCCCCTGAGAATTTGCCCCTAGGGAAGTCCCAGACTGACCCAATTCAGACTGAATAAAAGACCTTAAAGTACTTAATGATCCCAGTTTAGGTGAGACTAGTAGAGCCAGTCAAATGTTAAGTAATCTTTTTGTCCTAGAAATTTCCCCCATTGTATCAGACTTCCCAAAAAGAGGAACACCCATGTGGTATCCATCCCAGTAGACCACTCTCTGATACACAGCCTCTGGCTATAGCCTCTTTCCCATGCCTGTGTACAACCTGTCAATGTATGTTTGCTGTACCTACTTCCCCAAAAGGTATATAAGATCACTATGTTTTATTGTTCTTCAGAGAATCATCTTTCAAGTTGATTCTCTCAGAGATACTTTTCCCAGAGTCCCAGAGGCAGTCTCTATGTAGTTTTTAGGCACTTGACTCTGTGTGCTGGCGGAATATTGAATACTATCTTTTTCCTGATTATTGGCTTTACTGATTTTACTGGCTACTTTAGTGGTTCTGTGTTTTTCCAGTTTGACAAGATTAAAAGAAAGACTGGGAACATTTTAGGATTATTGTTGCCTTTCTGTTGCTACAACTCAATTATACTTCTCCTTATTTTTTGTATTGTTGGATTTAAAAATCAGTCTGGCAGTCTACTGAACTATTTCTGGCCTGGGCTAGCTACCCCCAGCCCCCAAGGTTTCCCAGCACAGTCTTCCTTATCTCCCCCTATCATAAACTAAAACTGAAGCTATCTTATCTGATGTCTTGAGGAATGTTTGTCTATGTTTGCCTGCTTTACAATATTTGCCTATTTAATGTATGTTTGCCAAATGCTTCCAGCCCCCTGACCCTGAAACCCCCCTCCCCAGATGCTTCCTGACCACCTGTCCCTGACACTACCTTGATAATTATGTATGTACCAACCCCCTTCCCCAAACATTTCTATATAAACTCTTGGCTGAGAATTCCAAGGGGTCGTTCAGGCATGCCTCTCTGCCTAGGGACCCTAGCTATTATTGCTAGTAAAGAATGAGCCACTTCTTGCATATTGCATTGTCAGTGTGATTCTTCCTTCGGCCATGAACCTGAGCTAGGTATTAAAATTTGGGTACAACAGTATCAATATTCTGCCTTCTCAAATTCCTCTTTGTTTCCCCTCCTTTGCAAAGAGAATATGACCTGGCTTCACTACATATACCTGGGGAGGAGTAAAAAAAAATTAAATATTGAAATGTCAGTGTGAATGTGTTAATATTTGTTCTATATTGGCTGGTTGAGATCATGAATTGAATTTATGAATTTGCTCTGTATCACCTGGTTGAGATCATGACACTAAAGGAATTGTTATTTTTATTTAGTTGGAAGTATAGAAACAGAATAAATTAAAATTATGGGTGCTGCCTAGGATGGGCAATCTTCAGTGGAGCCACTAGATAGCAGGGGACCATCTTGACAGTGTTAAACTGGGAACAAACACAGAACTATTAAATAGTCAGAAAAATCACTCTTTAATTAAGGAAAGGAATTTAGTGCTAAAATTTAGGCCTCCTTGCAGAACTGTGCACTATAAACCCATGCAGATTTCCCAGACTCTGGCAGCTCAGGTCACTAAACTCCTGGGAGTGCCACCATGCTAGATGAATGCTCCAAAGAGCCATTAAAATTGGGAAACTTAAATGCCCTTTTAGGGGAACAGAGGATAGAGGATGTGAGAGGATAGTTGATTGGCTTTACAAAGGTAAGAAAGAAAATGAGAAGTCCCAGACAGGAATAACAGTGAGGGGCTGATGCTTTACAAGGGACACAAAAGGGAAAGATCCAGACAAAGGGCTGGGCTAACTTGGTAAAGGACTTTGGCCTAAGGGGAGAAATAATTGGGACAAAAAAGAGATACTTTACACATGATAAGATTGGCCCTCCTCATCTAAACTACTTTAGGGTCTATTGTTAGTCTGAGACTCTGGAAACTGGACTTTTCCCTCAGGTGGAAAGTCACCTGACAAGATCAAACTTGAGGTTTCTACTTTCAAGCTAACTAAACTGGGGGTTGTCACATCTCACTAGATTATAAGTTTTGGGGGTTTCTAGATTCCACTTTGACAATAGCAATGAAGACCTTAAAAAGAGATGAATATGAATGAATGAAAAGGTAAGGGGAGCCCAAAAGAAAAGAGGGTGTATTTAAGAAAAATTTTACCTTTTTTACTACTTGGGGCTTGCAATCCTCCCTCAGTTTGTGAAAGGGTACTGCAATTGTATCACTTCCCAACCAGGAGACTCTCTATTGAAATAATCTGTCTGGAAATCAATCTTATTAATTAGATGATGGCAACCCAGAGAAGTTGACACAGATTGACATAAAACAATGCTTGGCAGCTCAATACTGCCACTGGAAAATATGATTGATGGGTTTAATCTGAACTCTCTTCAGTCAGGATTCAACTGCATTAGGAATCTGGTGCAACCTCTCATTTCTCATTAATTAAAGTGGTATCTTTGACTTTTTCAGTAAGAGTTTCAGGCACTAAGAAATGCATCCAGATACCAGAGTATCTATCTATCAATATGGTCAGGGTTTGCCGGTTGCGTTTTGTTTTGCGTTTTTTTTTCTCAACATCCTTATGAGTTGCAGCCTCTCATGAATGCCATGAATTTTGTTGACTATCTCCCAGAAGAAAATAATGTACTGCTAAGCCAGGCTAGATTTCCTAAAGCCAGCCCTCATAAAGAAATTGAGACTTTCAGACTCATCACAAAGAATTTTTCCCTTTAAGAATTTTGTAGAATTTTGGCATTAGAAAGGACCTTATAGGCCATCTTAAGCCAAACTGCTTCATAAAAAAGATATTCTTCCCCTAGCATCCTTGATTGGTTATTTCTGATTAAGCACCTCTAGGTATGCGAAGCAGCCTTTAACTTATGGGGACTACTCCATTTTTGTATATCCTAAATTTTTAGTAAGTTCTTTCTAATATTTTGTAAAAATCTACCTCCCAACAACTTTTGTGGGTTGCTACCAATTCTTTCCTTGAAGAAAGCTCTAACTTGGTATTTAAACTGTGAATTCTGGAATCTAGTTGAAAGACAACTTTCTCTCCCTGACCAGAGAATGTGCAGAATGATAAAGATGACAGAAATGAGAGATTTGGGGCATTTTGCTTTTTATTTTGGAAAGAAGCAAATGGAGGGATAGTCTGATGGAGAAAACAGTTGAACAGCTATTAAGATTTTGGTATAGAAAAGGTTCATCTATAGCTGAGTGACAGAGGGGACAGGTGACTGACAGATTGTTTATCTGTAAGAAACTGAGAAGTCATTGATGTACTTCAACTCATCCCTTCTTTCCCTTTTGCTTTTCTGTCTTCCTATGAAATGGCCACATTTTTTTGGTTTCTATTTCTTTGTTCTTTAAGTCAGTTTATAATTTCTGATTTAATTCATATTTTTGAAAGAATTTTATCTTGACATAAAATTTATGATTAATTATAACCAATTTGTAAAATCACTTAATTTAGAGCTGTAGATGGAAAATGGAAGACACTGGACACTCTCTAGAAATAGAGAGAATGAAGAAAAATAGGTCAGGGCTTAGAACTCTGACTTGGTCATCAAGACCACATCATGATCTGGGGACCTTACAAGATGTTGGGGAGAAGATGTGAGCATTTATTAAATGGCTATTGGATGGAGTGAAAAGAATTAATTCGTTCTTCTCAGGGTGGGATTACATTAGAAAAGGAAAACCTGTTTAGGAGTTCAGAATAACATCTTAAGGACATTTGGCATTGCCATAGATCCAGTGGGTTGAAAGATCTCTTATCTCAAAGAAAGCAAACCATTAGACCAGGGGTCCGCAACCTTTTTGGCCGTGAGAGCTATAAACACCACATTTTTTAAAATGTAATTTCATGAGAGCCGTACAGTGCTCACAGTGCGGCTCCTGTAACAGCGCCTGAAAAAAAATTGACTTTATGGCTCCTGCAGAAAGAGCTATATCTGGCCCTCAAAAGAGCCAGATATGGCTGGAGAGCCATAGGTTGCTGACCCCTGCATTAGACTATCCTGCCTCCTTATCTCCTCTGACCTTTAGAAGTCAGAAGAGTCACTCCTGAAGACATAGCTACCCCTTCATAAACCTCTCCACCCTGAGGAGAAACACAGAAGAAAAACAACTGCTTGAGCACATGGGTTTTGGGGAAATTATTGGGGATGTAGACACTAAACGATAACTCTAGTCCAACTATCAATAATACGGAATTAGGTCTTGATCAATGATATGTGTAAAACCTAGTGGAATTGTGTGTCGGATAAGGTGGATTAGGGGAGTTTGGAGGAGAGGGAAAGAACATGAAATATGTAACTATGGGAAAATATTAAAAAAATTAAAAAAAAAATAACCTCCCCACCCCAATGGAACTCCTGAAAGGACTTATGCTGTGGTGGTTGGGTGTATGCTCATGCTATGTAACTTTTTTCTTTCTGATTGGGTACTCTTTTGTACCTAGATTATAATTCGGCCCCAGACCACAGGTATTTAACAGAGTGAGTGAATCTGCCTTAGGAATCTATAAAATGCATGTATCTGCCCCATGTGTTGGGCTTCACCATTAGGGTGTGACTCCTCATGAGAAAGATTAAACCTTACCTCTGTTCACTTAAACGGTTTCTATTTCTTTAAGCCTTATTGTCTCATATAGCTATTATTTGCCAGGCATTGTGTTTAATGGACAAAGCTACCATGTTATGATTTAAAAATTTTTTTTCTGTTAGTAAACTTTACTTTTAATATTTAAAAAACATAGTGAGAAAAATTTATATGAACCAGGACCAATTTATCCCTAGACTAAACCCCAAGTAAGTGGCAAATTTCTTAGGAAAATGGCTTATTTTAAAGAAAGAACCAGGACTGAGATGAAACCAAAGATGCTCCTGAGGGAGGAGAAATGCTTGGTCTTTTAAAAAGCAATTAGTCCCATTTACTTGTTGGGAAGGGAAGTCAAATAAAACAAACAAAAGGACTCACTCTTAGCCAGACTGCTTCATGCTAGTATCTGCTCCTTCCAGGTAACATGTTTCTTTCCTCTTTCTGGGCTTCCTCTCCCAGATTACTCTGCTCCAATTCACTTCAATTGTCAACAAGCCCTTAAAATAATGATATAAGCTATTTAGGCCCAACATGGTAAACTGATTTTACCCTCAACAACCTTTGGATGAGATAGCAAGGCAACCCAAAATCAAGAGACTGTATTAGTGAACTGTGGCTGTCTAGAGCCTTATAGCATTCTGATATCTTTATATGGTCATGCCCCAATGACACTGGTAAACAATTTCCCTATGTCCAAAGCCCACTATTATCTCAATCTCCATGAAGTCCACACACCCTGATTCTGTCAATAATTA
Organism: Gracilinanus agilis; assembly: GCF_016433145.1. Classification (NCBI taxonomy): domain Eukaryota; kingdom Metazoa; phylum Chordata; class Mammalia; order Didelphimorphia; family Didelphidae; genus Gracilinanus; species Gracilinanus agilis. The sequence goes on along the minus strand of NC_058132.1, from coordinate 316,892,911 downwards.
CTGAATTGTCACTGACTACAAGCTTCATGCTGGACTTTCTGGCAATGTTGCTACTAATATAAAAAATTCAGCCATGGAATCCTGCTGAATGGGCTGAAGCTGAGTTCCCCATTTCTAGCTGGAAGGGTTGGTATAGTAATGTACCACCAGGACAACAGTATTACTATTCAGGCCTGCATGGTATTGTTTTTGCACTAAGGCCCAGCACTATGCTCTCTTCCTCCCTCCTTCCCCATATTTATAAAACTTTCAGTGTATTTTAAAATGCAGAAAAGTATTAAATAAGTGTTCAGGTCTTGATTTTCTCTGCATGTCTGGGTGATTTGTTCCAGCAAGTTAAGTTGGGAATTATTTCACTAGATTTCCACTGGAATTGAAATGCCCTACTGATCACTTTAAAACATGTTGGATTAGAAAGTTAGACTACAAATGATATACCCAGACAGTAAAAGTTCAGTATGATATTGCTGGACAAAGGAAAAGAAGAATAGGACTATTAAGTCTTCTTGCTGTGGACATTATGCGTCTATTATTGGCATTTAAATTTGAATTTTTTACCAAAAAACCTATCACCCTCTTGACTATTGAACTTCTTCTAGTCTAGTTCTTTGTGATATGTTTAATAATGAAGTTAACGAAATTCTAATTTGTAACCATTGTGACTAACATAATAACAGTTGTGTTATTACTACATAAAGACATATATATGTGTGTATATCTATCTATCTAGATAGATAGATTGATAGATTAGGTAAAACAAACATTAACAATTACTTCTCTGAGAATTCCTCTAAATAAAAGTTCTGAGACATTCCCCTTTCACATAAAGCATTATAGCAGTTCACAGAAGATAAATACTAGTTTGGGGAACTAAGGTGAGTAATGTGAGTAGCAATTTTGATGAAAGTGCTTTTAAGAAACATGAGAATTTGGAATTACATTTTTTCCCTAAAAAAAGTTATATTACATTTGGAATATAAAAAAAATAGTGGACAGAAGTGTTACATTTTGAAAAATAGAAAATCTATAAACAACTCTTGAGAACTCAATGTTGTCTGACTCTAGAAATCACTGAACCTATATCATGTGTACATTTGGCATGTATAATGCATACAGTATAAATGGTAATGTAGTTTGAGACTATCTGGAATGTGTATTTTATATATGCATATATATGCAGTATTATATATATACATATATACAGTAGTTATATACTAATACATACATATATACATATAAATAAATAATATACACACATATCAATATGTCAATATATCTATATCTATATATAATTTGCCCAAAGGAATCTCTTTGACTAAACTGGCATTTTATCATTAGAGTTTAATTTTTGATGGGAAAATCTTTAAGATTTTTTCATCTCCAATGTTTTCTTAATAAAGTAAAAATTCCTCTCAGGATAGGGTGTAGAATTGTGAAAGGGAATTTTTTTTATCCTAACTTAATCAAGTACTTGGAGTGCTCCACTCTTTTAATTTAATCAGTAAGGAACTCTGAGGATCCTTTTGATAAAAGTTCACATCCTCAGAGGATGGGAGGTGGATCCCCATAGGCATTGCCCAGGCAAATTAATAAACTGATTGGTTCCTGAGATGTGACCAGTAGAGCTCATAGGTGGATGAAACTGTGCATAAGTGGGAACCTCTGGGACCCTGGGGCTTTTTTGGTGGCTGAGTCTTTTGGCAGCTTGGCCTGATTAGGCATTCGTTTCTGCCTTGGATTCAGCATTGGTGGCTTGGAGGAGTTTGACTTTGGTGACTCACTTGGGTTGAGGAGATCCTGGCTGGAGACACTGGCTCTTTGACTTTTGTCTTTGGTGGGATGCTCTCTTCAGTCTGGAGTCACTGGGATCCATACTTAGAGTATTTAGCTAGCCAATATTTTCTACCTCCTTCCTATATTTCCCTCTTTCCTACCTCTACCTTGCTGTAATAAAGCTACTAAAGCTGCTCACAACCTTATGACTTAAGAGTTAATTTTTATAAATGCCAACCACAACTATTTAAAAAAATTCTTATATTTGTCAAACCCATTTTAATTATTACAGAATTATACAATTTAATTGTTGTAAGGGGTCGTATGTGAATCCAATACAACTCTAAAGAAAAATTCTCCTTATAATCTAGCAAAATGGAAAATCACTTTGCTTGAAGAACTCCAGTGATAAGGAACTAATCACTTCATGAGGCTCCCAGTGTAATTTGGAAGGCTCTATCACTGACATTAATTACACAGATATTAGGTTACCCATTATTTTTGAAAAATAACATTATTCTGGTTGCATTAATTCCTGGAATTCTATTGGGTCTTCAACTATAATTAATGAACCCTTAAATAAAGGTGGCCTACAACTCCAATCAACCTAGGAAAATCTAGTAGATGAAGAATGAATATTGCTCAAGATATACAGTTAGTTGGTTAAGTCATTTGGTGAGTATGATGGATTATTGACCAGCATGGACAAAAATTGCTCATGATGCTCATTTTGCTCTGAATGTTCTATACTTGTACTTGAATGCTCTGTACATGAGATAATGGATATTTTGTGTCCTTTAAAAATGTTAACTGGGGCAGCTGGGTAGCTCAGTGGATTGAGACCCGGGCCTAGAGATGGGAGGTCCTTAGGTTCAAATCCAGCCTCAGACACTTCCCAGCTGTGTGACCCTGGGTAAGTCATTTGACCCCCATTGCCCACCCTTACCACTCTTCCACCAAGGAAGCAATACACAGAAGTTAAGGCTTTAAAAAAATTGGAAAAAAATGTTACTATGTCAATATACTACCTAATTATTGATACACTTAATTACATGTATGTATGTGTGTATAAATAGATATAAATATACCAAAACTTAATTTAAAGCTAATTTTCTAAATTAATATTGATAGATAGATATAGATATGATATAATATTGTTATTGTCCCAAAAGACATAATTTTAAATGTTTGGGTACAATTAAAATGGTGATCAAGGAAAATGGAAAAGAAACTATGTACTTTAAAATATATATTACAGTTCTTTGTGGAAGCAAAGAACTGGAAACTGAAGGGATGTTCATCAATTGGGAAATGGCAAAACAAGTGTGGCATATTATTGTGTTTGGATTATTTCTGTGCCATAAGAAATGAAGAAAAGATTAAATTTGGAAAAACATGGAAAGACCAACATGAAATAATGAAGAGTGAAATGGACAGAACAAAGAAGACATTATATACAGCAACACAAATAATTTTTGAAGAATGACTCTAGTATGTTCATTTCCTGAAAAAGAACTGATAAAGAAATAAATAAGACATAATTTTATATATACATATATATTCTTTCAAAAGATGCCTTCTTTAATGGGGGAAAGGGAAAGAGGAAGAGAGTTAACTATGTATTTAAATATGAAAAACTATAAGGAAAGAATTTTTTAAAGAAGAAAAAAGCTTTTAATTATTTTTTATACTATGGTTCACAAATTAATGATTGGCTAAAGAATAAAGAGCCCCCCCCCCCACACACACACATACAACAATGAACATTCTGGAGAGATAATAATATGGCATTAATATTATGTTATATGTCATGTGGAAATATTTATTAGGGTTCAGATTACAGAAGCTTGAATCTTAAATTCCTTATCATGTGTAGTTAACAGAGCAAATTGACTTGAAGGTCTCTTTCTATAAAATGTCAAATTTTAGTAAGACTTCCAGATCTTCTCTATGAAATGAAAATTGAAATTCTTTTGATCGACAGTCTCCTCCTGAGAGGTTAGCATGATCTCATTATTAGGTGTATTTGTCCTATACATAAAGTACTCTAACAACCTATCATAGGGGACACAAAAAGTATCCAAAGAATCCATCTGTACACAGTTATCTTCCCCATCACATAGCTTGTCCTGGGGTCAACCTCCCTTTCTACAAGCCACCCAAATTTCTACCATTAAAATTGCCAATGGTTTAGATAAGACATTGAGAAACACTCTGGCCAAATCAGTCCTTTTTTCTGCATAATGTCTGCTAGAGTCTTTTCCAATTAGCATACAGGTATAAATTAAATTTAATGGATTATTTGTCACATTTTATTCAGGTCAATGAAAATTGTTTAGTTAATCCATATATGTGAATAGACTCAATTTTTTTTTGTTAGTTTTTTTCTGACTCTTCATAATCTTTTTTTGGAGTTTTCTTGACAAAGATAGTGGAGTAGTTTGCCATTTCCTTCTTTAGCTCATTTTGCAGATGAGCAACTGAAGCAAATAGAGTTAAGTGGCTTGCCCAGGGTCATACAGCTAGGAAGATGTTTTCCTGACTTCTAGTCCAATGGTAAATCCACCAAGTTACCTAAAACTTGGATAGTATACTACCACCACGTGAGGAAACGGAATCACTTCCATTTGAATTATCTTAGGAAGATTCTGAAGATCACCTGGCAAGCTAAGATACTAGCCACTGAAGTCTTGTCTCAAGGTAAACTGTCAAGCATTCAGACTCTACGCAGAGATTGTAAGTCCAATGGGCTGGTCACATTGTTCAAATGCCAAAAGGATGTTTGCCTAAAAGGCTATTTTACACAGAACTTGCCCTAGGAAAGTGCTCACAGAGAGGTCAGAAGAAGCAATACAAGGACACTTTCAGTTCTTTCTGAAGAACTGTATTACAAAATGTAAGACATGAGAGAGACCCTGGCACAAGATTATCCTGCATGAAGTGCCCACATTAAAGAATGTAGTGTGCTCTATGAGCAAAGCAGAATTTCAGTTCCTCAAAACAAATATGAGATGAGCAAATTTAGAGAGATCTACATTCCAAATGTTCACATGGGCTATTTATGCTTGACTTGTGGTAGAGTCTTCTTAGTTTATATTGGTCTGATTAGCCACAGCTATATTGACCCTGACATAGTAAATGTCATTTTGATCCTATTTGAGTATGAATGACAAGAACCATTGACTTGGTTATTTTTGTTTATATATGTGTGTGTATATATATATATATATATATATGTATATCTCTCAATTTCTCTCTGTCTCCGTCCCTTTCTCTCTCTCTCTCTCTCTCTCTCTCTCTCTCTCTCTCTCTCTCTCTCTTATAAATATTGCTTCAGTGGTCATTTTTGGTGATCCTAGCATAGAAATTTTTCAAAAAATTACTTCTCACTCCTTTTTTTAGATTTCATAGTGTCTCTCAGTTGCTATAAAAGCCCAAATTTCATGAAGATAAAATTGTATATGATCTGGCACAGTTTTTAGTTGTTGTTTTTTACTGCCTTCCTCCCTTTGATCTTGTGCACCAAATTTCATTAAGAGATCATGTCTGAAGCAGAGTCCAAAGCTTCAGTGCTATAGAAAATAATAAAAAGGTGACCAAGAGGGAATCAACAGAGCTTGGAGATGTTTTCCTAGCAGTTTGATTAGATAGGAACAGAGAATGAATCAAAGGGAGTAGTTGGTGCATAATTCAGTTGATAAGCATTATTACTGTGTACCAGGTATCATCATAAGACTGCAAACAAAACCAAAAATAAAAGTCCTTGATTTTAAGTAAATTATAGTGGGGCAGAAAACATGTAAGCAATTAGATAGAGAAAATATATATTCATGATAGACAATTTCAGAGAGAAATGAAATAACATCTGGAGGGACTGGGAACAATCTGGAAAAAAAAGTTATAGTAAGACAATAGATAGTCTTAAATGACAAACTAAGGAGCTTCTATTTCATTCTATATATAGATATTCTATTTTTAAGTGGAGGAGTGACCTATGCTTATGCCTATGGAAAGATTATTTTTACAGTACTGTAAAAAGTATACTGATTTTCTCCAATTCCTGGAATGTACTTCCATCCTATCTTTACCTCTTCAAATACCTATTTTACCTAAAACTTGAGGCCAACCATCATTTTCTGCATGAGCTTTTCTGGGTTCCCGAAACTACTAGTGGCTTCCAACTTAAAATAAACATTTATTAAGCATTTATTTTCCAGGCACTGTGCTAAGTGCTGGGAATACAAAAAAGGTACAAGACACTACTTGACCCCAAAGAGGTTACAATCTAGTGGGAAAGATAGAATGCAAACAGATATCTATCTATCTTTTTGTCGTCTGTTTATCTATATATCCAGGATAAATAGGAAATGATTAAAAGAAGGGCAGGGGGCAGCTAGGTGTCTTAGTGGCTCAGTGAATTGAAAGTAACCACTCACTCTATTTGGTTGAATTACTCTCACAATCTTCTCAGATATAAAGATGTTTTTCCAAGCTATCTACCACCCAAATCTCTAAAGACTAATAAGAGCCAACTCCCTAGACACCTGCTCCCAGTAAGGAGGCTCCAGAGAGAATGATCCATTTACCAATGGTCCTTTCCTGGGGTTTCTGGGAATTCTTCTTATGGAACCTCCAATCTTTCTTCTCTCTCTTAAGGTAAACTGTAAAATTCTTTCCCTAAGCTGGACACCCTTCTTCTAAGCAGAACTTATTATTTTAATTAATCTAATTAACATCTAATTTTTTTCTTACTATATACATATGTATATGTGTATATATGTATGTAAATATATTATAATCTCCAATCTCAGTTCAAATCTCAAATCAAATCTAATCTCAATCTACTATAAAAATTCCTTGTTTCTTCTTTCCATCCTGGTTTTCTGGTTCATTCAGGGAAAACTTGGGCAAATGACAGATCAACCTAATTTTAATGTGTATTTTGAACACTACATGACAAAAAGGGTTGTTTAATTAAATATCTATCTATCTATCTATCTATCTATCTATCTATCTATCTATCTATCTATCTATCCATCCATCTATCTTTCTATCTAATTTATGGCATTCCCTCTTTAAGAATTCACACAGATTCATCCCATTAGTTAGATAGAAGGCAATGGTCATTTTTGCCACTGAAACAATTGAAAACCATATTCCAAGATGAAAGAGATTTTCAAACTATGTTGGTAGTCAGAATACATACACGAACATGCACTGACTTAATATAAGTCTTTGAAATATACACTCATACATATGTGTATGTTTTTAGGCTTTTCGGTGGACTTTGAATTAGAAAAAAAGAGTCAACTTCATTCTAACCATTTCTCCTGCAAATGTTCTTTCCTAATATAGGTTAGAAATATAAATGTTGATATGTATCTCATCCCAGATAGAAACATTTTTAATGAGAATTAAATTTCTCTTATGTATATCAGATAAATTGTATCTCATTAAAATTGATGCTGATATCTTCCCCAAAAAATCTCTAGACTCAAGTAGAGTCTAGGAAAAACAGTAGCAGAGTCTAGCAAGAACACTGTTGACTGGGAATTATGGTGATGGGATATGATTTTTCCCCCTTGGGAAAGATAATCTATTTTTCTAATGTTAACAGCGATTAAGTAGATATGGGGAGGGGCAATATGGCCCCTAACAATTTAAATAGATTAGCAGTATTTATTTACTTTCTCTTCCTATCTTCCTGTAACAAGACATTTTCAAGGAACAATCTGTGACTACTCTGTGATACTCACAAAGTAACAAAGAATAATTTGATTTGCTTTGTTGAAGGCATTCTTGACCAGCCAATAATATGTTTATTTTTCATGATGAATCTTCAAAGGACATGAGAACTAGCTGGGCACAGCAGTCAATTTCATATATTAGAAAGAAAACATCCTAGAAAAGGCAAAGAGGCTACCATATTACAAAAATGGTTTTATTCCTTTTTGCTTTTACTTAAAAGCCAGGATAGCAAATATTTGTATTTGCGCTAGTTGCTTTTTCAAATGGTCCTGAGGCCAGTTGTGCAATGATGTGTCATGCCATATGCCACAAAAAGAAATGAAACAAAAACTGAATAGAAATTTCTTCTTGCTGCTTCAAAAACCAAATGTTTCACTTTAAAGGAAAAAAGAAAACACAAAAAAGCTATTCTTGTGTAATATCAGCTACTGAATAGGCCTTTCCAGTGCACCATGTGGTTTGTGTGGACCTGAAATGGATTTATCTATTGTATGTCTTCAAGAAGGCCATGTGCTTCTTGTCAAGGAAGAGTAAATTTGACACACAGTTTGTTTAAATAGCTCAAACATCAAAGATGAATGAATGACTTCTATATTACAGGCATTGAGGATCAAGTTAAAATACTGCCTTTTGGAGTTTGTTTTAAGTTCTATATCCTTATAAAATAAAGCTTGTGTATTGTGAACCTATAACATTCACAATAGAGAATTTTATTCATATTTCCACTGATTCCTTTTTACATGAAAAAATTTCCCACATTTGCTGTAAAGTACATTTATAATAATATAGACTCATTGACTTCATTAAGATTTCTATTACTTGACTGAGCATATTCTCTGACATTGCCTAGTTACAATAACAATTATAAGATGACAAGATTTTAAAGCTTTAGATATGATTATAACAATTGTTTCTCACAATGTCAACTGGGGAGTCCTGGGGGTCATAAAACCATTTCAATCAGTGCACAGTATCAAAAGCACTTTCCTGATAATAATGATAACAACAATATATATTTAAAGCCAACAGCAAACATTTATAATGGGGATAAGTTAGAAGCCTCTATAATATCAGGAGTAAAACAAAGATACCATTATCATGAATATTGTTTAATATTGTACTAGAAATGCCAGCAATAGCAATAAGATAAAAAGAAGAAATTTAAAGTATCAGAATGGGCAAGGAATAATAAAACTCTTTCACAGATGATATAATGATATATATGTATGTGTATACATGTATGTGATTTATATATGTATGTGTATACATATATAGGGAGAATCTTAAAGATTCAACTAAAAAATAAATTGAAATTCTCAATAATTTAATCAAATTAGGATATAAACTAAACTCACATAAATAATTAGCATTTCTATATATCACAATTCCTCCAAGAAGTGATAGTAAGAGATAACCTATTTAACATAACTATAGATAGAATAAAATTCCTAGGAGTTTATCTTCCAAAAGAAATCCAGAAACTGTTTGATATAATTATAACAACCTTTCTATATGAATAAAATTAAATTTAAATAATTGGAGAAATATTAATTGTTCATGGATGGGAAGAGCCAATATAATTAAAATGACAATCTTAGCCAAACCAACCTCCTTATTCAATGCCATCCCAATTAAATTGCCAAGTGCTATTTTATTGAACTATTAAAAATAATAACAAAATTAATTTGGAAAAACAAAGCTCAAGAATATCAGTGGAAATAACAGAAACATTTTAAGGAAATTGTTCTAAATCATTATTGATTAGGTAAATGTAAATCAAAGCAATTCTTAGATACCACACCACACCTACCAGATTGGCTTAAAATGACAAATGTTGGAGGAAGTAAGGAACTTATTCAACCATTTCAGAGAGCAATCTGGAATTATACTCAAAGGGTTACAAAATTGTGTAAATCTTTTGATCAAGTAATACGACTATTAGCTTTATTTCCTAAGGTGGTCAAGGAGAAAGGAAAAGAAGCTATATGTTCTAAAACATTTATATCAGCTCTTTTTTTCAGTGGCAAAGAACTGAAAAGTAGAAGGGTGTCCAGCTATTGAGAAATGGCTAAACAAGATGTAGTTTATGACTGTAATAGAATCCTATTGTGTCATAAAAAATGACAAACATGATCATCACAAAAAACTGGAAATACTTACATGAAATGAAGTGAGCAGAACCAGTAGAACATTGTACACATTAACAGTAATAATGTATGTGAATGAGTTAACTATTTTTAAGAAGGTAGGGATCCTGGACAATACCAAGAGACTCATGATGATAAAAGATAACCACACCCATAGAAGGAACAGAGACTGAATGCAGATTGAAACATGTTTTCTTCACTTTATTTACTCCATGAATTTTTCTCTAGTGTAATCATTATTTTTCTTGTTTTACAACATGATGAACAGGGAAATATGTACTATATGATCATATGTATACAATCTATATTACCTGCCTTCTTGGGGGAGGGAGGGAAGCAGAGGAGGAAAGGGAAAAAGAAGAATAAGACAGATTTTTGTATATAGTTAATGTGAGAATTTGTTTCTTATAGAGGTCCAGCTCTATTTCAACAAGGATTTTGAATGACTTGAAGTGGCTTTGGCAATAAGGACAAAAAAGATTGAGAACAGTGGCTAATGGTTATCTCATGGTTGCTCTGACCATGCATTGAGCCTGAGCTTTATTTATACAACATTCAGAAGCCATTTACAAAGCATCATAGAGTTACAGCTGTACACTCACCCAAGGTTACAGAGTTATCTCAAGATTAACATATACTTACACAATTTTCTCCCATGAAGATTAAACCTGGATGGGACAAGATTCAAGGCTAGAAATGAGGCTCATTTTTACCAATAAGTTATTTCAAGGAAAAGCTTCCATACTTCAAAAGATATCTCTAATGAATGAGTCTTTAACATTATGGGGTGGAAAGCACCTGGCTGAATGTGAAGAGTGTCAAACTGCTTGCTTTGACCTTGGCTGTCTAGGAATAGATAGATACAGGGTCAGAACAGCTTCTACTGAATTCTGCTCTTTTCTCTTAGGAAAAATTGTTAAATCCTCAACTGCTGGTTTACTATAGAGTACTTAGATGCTCTCTATAAAACTTAAGGCTGTCTTAGAGAATTAAATTGATATGTTTTCAATAATTAAAGGAGCCATAGAGAGTTGTCAAAGGTTTTTTGGATAGGGCATCCATTCTGTGACTTGAGTTTCAGGTCACAATAACCATTGTAGAGCTTTGCTAAACTATGTTGATGTTAAAGGGGTCCAAAGATTCTGCTAAAAGACCCTGTTCCTCTCTTGGTTTCCAACAGTTTCTCTTGGATATGTATATTTATTATTATTTATTAAATATTTATAACAAAAATGAATTCTATCTTCTTAAGGAATGTATTAATAGAGCAATAGAAGAAAGTTTACAGACACTTTTCTTCTTCTTCTTTTTTTTTTTATTTTTAAACCTTTAACTTTTGTGTATTGATTTATAGGCGGAAGAGTGGTAAGGGTAGGCAATGGGAGTCAAGTGACTTGCCCAGGGTCACACAACTGGGAAGTGTCTGAGGCCGGATTTGAACCTAGGACCTCCCGTCTCTAGGCCTGGCTCTCAATCCACTGAGCTACCCAGCTACCCCAACAGACACTTTTCTACTCTAAAAATTATTTTATTTTAACTTTTCTTTTGACAAAGGACACAGATTCATATTACATACTTATTTGAAAGTATAATATGTTCAAATATCTATGTAATATGGTTTTTCCAATAAACAATGAACATGTTAAAATAACAAGTTTTTGTAATTTCTATTTTTTCTATTTTTATTTTTATTTTTAGTATTTCCCCATAGTTACATGTTTTATGTTCTTTCCCTCTCCCCAAACCCCCCTAACTCCCCTTAGCTGAGGTATAATTCCACTGGGTTTTACATGTATCATTGATTAAGACCTATTTCCATATTATTGATAATTGGACTACAATTACCATTTAGTGTCTTCATCCCCAATAATATCCCCATCAGCACATGTGTTCAGGCAGTTGTTTTTCCTCTGTGTTTCTCCTCCCACAGTTCCTCTTCTGAATGTGATGTGGCTAGTTTTCTTTCTCATAAGTCCCTCAGCCTTGCTCTTGATTCTTGCATTGCTTCTAGTAGAGAAGTCAGTTATGTTCGATTGTACCACAGTGTATCCTTCTCTGTGTACAAAATTCTCCTGGTTCTGCTCCTTTCACTCTGAATCAATTCCTGGAGGTCATTCCAGTTGACATGGAATTTCTCCAGTTCTTTATTCCTTTGAGCGCAATAGTATTCCATCACTAACAGATACCACAATTTGTTCAGCCATTCCTCAATCGAAGGACATTCTGTCATTTTCCAATTTTTTGCACCCACAAAAAGTGGGGCCTTAAATATTTTTTGTACAAATCTTTTTCCTTATTATCTATTTGGGGTATAAACCAAGCAGTGCTATGGCTGGATCAAAAGGCTAATAGTCTTTTAAAGCCCTTTGGGCATAGTTCCAAATTGCTATCCAGAATGTTTGGATCAATTCACAACTCTACCAGCAATGCATTAATGTCCCAATTTTGCCATAACCTCTCCAACATTCATTACTCTCCTTTGCTGTCATTTTAGCCAATCTGTTAGGTGTGAGGTGATATCTCAGAGTTGTTTTGATTTACGTTTCTCTAATCATTAGAGATTTAGAACACTTTCTCATGTGCTTGTTGTTAGTTTTGATTATCTGAAAATTGCCTATTCATGTCCCTTGCCCATTTATCAATTGGGGGTATTTTAATTTCTAATATGTTAATATTGATGCAGTTAATTTTTAAGTGTTTTGGGGGACTCTTGAATTTTTTTGACTGTAAAGTGGTCCTGAGAACCAAACAAAAGAGAATTACTGATCTAGACAAGTTGTTTTTCATCCTGAGATGACTGACTTTCTTTTGTATTTTCAAAATCTTTCTTTGTTACACAAATTCTATTATACATTTGTTCAGCAGCTAATATTTAGTAAGCACTGTTATATGCAAGACACTGTGCTTGTTAAGGTGGAAGAGCCACTGTGGATTACAAGATCTTTTCTTACCTCAAAAGAATTTACCCTCTATTAGAAGGAACTAAGATAAGCATACAGATAAAGATACAATGCAAAACTGATTTTTGTTAAAATTATGAGAAAACTAAATAGAAAAGGCATTTTGTGGATGGAGAGATGACTTTTGCCTGGAGGAATCAGAGAAAATTTGATGGAGAAATTGTAATTCAATTGGCACCTCAATTTCTTCATATTCAAAATAGGGATAATATTAGTAGTAGTGTCCACCTCCCAGAAGTATGAAAAACTTGCCTTGGAAAATTTAAAGTTTTTCACTAATGAGTTTTTTAATTTATTTTTGGGGCTCAAGGAGAGAGTAATGGACAGATTAGGCTTAGAACCAGAAGAAAAGAGGCTCTATCTTATTTCCAGTACTTATTAGTTGTATGACCAGAACAAGTCATTTAGCATCTCTGTGATTGAATTCTTCATCAATCAACCAATATTTATCAGTCATTTACTATTTTCCAAGTCCTATGCTAAGCAATAAAGTGACAAAAGAGGCAAAAGACAGTCTCTTTCCTCAAGAAAGTTATTATCTAATGAGGGAGACAATATCCAAACAAATCTGTAGAAACAAGCTAGATAACAGGTAATTGGAAATAATTAATAGAGGAAAAGCAATAGAATTAAGAGACATTAGGAAAGGCTTCCTGAAAATATGGGATTTTATTGGAGACCTAAAAGAAGCCAATGTAGTCAGTATACAGATTGGAGGAAGAGCTTTCCAGGTATGGTGGGGGGAGAAGGGAAACATGACAGGCAAAGAAAATGCCAGGAGCTGAGAGATGACTTGTTTGTGGAACAGCAAGGAGGCCAGTGTCACTGAATTGAAGACCATATGGCAGGGAGTAAGGTATTAGAAGACTGGAAAGGTAAAAGGGTATAGATTCTGAAGGGCTTTATACCTAAGACGATTTTGTATTTGATGCTAGTCAGTAGAGAGCCACTGCAATTCCAGTGGCAGAATGGGGGATGAGGGGGAGTGCCACATTCAGAGCTGTGCTTTAGGAAAATAACTACTGGCAGAATTGAAAATTGAATGGAGTGGGAAGAAAGAAGAATCACCAGTAGACAAATTACAATAGTCAAGGTAAGAGGTCTTGAGAGTCTATGCCAGAGTAGCTCAGTGTCAGAGTACTGAAGAGAATATATTTGAGAAATATTGTAAAGATGAAATCAGCAGACTTTGTCAAACAGTTCATCTGTGAAAATGTTGTTAATTTTCATTACCTATTTCACTAGAGGGTTATGAAGAAAACATTGTAAACCTTAAGTTATCAAAATATGATTTATATATTAATTTGGCTAACAGATTTGGTAATAGGGAAAATTGCAAGAGGTGGAAGGAATAATATGAGTGAAGGCATAAAATAAATTCAGAAAAATATTGAACAAAGGCAAATAATCCAATGTTGCTGATGTTTAATGTGTATGTAAGGAAGAGTAACTATGATAACGATCAAAGCAAAAAATTAAAGATAAAGCCAAATTGATTGAATGTAAATTTTGACTGGTTGATAATGAGGAGCAAGTCTATTTCTGGCTCCTATGTAAGCAGATTCTGTTATGAGGAATATCAGGAGGAAAGCTTTAGCTGAAAAAAAATGACAAAGAAAAGGAGATGAACAGGAAATTTTAAGAGAAATCCTGAAAATGATTTGCTAGAGGCTGAATTCATGTGCACACATGAGAAGTTGAAGGAGGAGAAAGCTAAGAAGAAATGCATAAATTGAAGAAGGGTTGGAATAAGAGAGAAAAAGGCATATGAGGAAATTTAGGACTGGAACAGAAAGGCCTGACAAGGAAGAGAAACAATAGAGGGTGAGAAACTGAAGACAGTTAAAAAGATGTTAAGAACAAGACGAGTAAGTAAAGGAGTTCAAAAAAATGTGAAGTAGAAGTAAGATTTGAGAAGAAAGAAAAGGGAGTTGGTAAGAAAAAACAGAACTGAGCTAAGAATTTCTGGCACATGGGGAAAGGATCTGGGGGCAGTAAATAGGAGAGCCACTTCTGTTGTGGGGGGATTTAATTGCAATGATGGCAGAGTTCAAGGGAAGTGGGGTATGTAAAGAATTTGGAAGCCAAGTTATTTGAAAAAGGCAGTGATTTTGATGGGAAAGATTAAGCCAGGTACTAAATTTATTTTAAAGAAAGGGAAGTTATCTGGGGGTCCATGTATTGTTGTAATAAAGATCTGAACAAAATCACATGAATATTAAAAGATAATGGGTGGGGGGCAGCTGGGTAGCTCAGTGGAGTGAGAGTCAGGCCTAGAGACAGGAGGTCCTAGGTTCAAACCCGGCCTCAGCCACTTCCCAGCTGTGTGACCGTGGGCAGGTCACTTGACTCCCATTGCCCACCCTTACCACTCTTCCACCTATGAGACAATACACTGAAGTACAAGGGTTTAAAAAAATCTCCAATTAAAAAAATTTAAAGAAAAGATAATGGGTGGCTGACAGTTGGGATATATGGGTTGATCAAGGAGTACTAGCATGTGTGATATGAGAGCTTACTGAGCCCTTTTCAGGGATGCTCATCCATATTAAGGGTGTACCTTTCAACTGACTCTTACTTATGGTTCCAAGATGCTGTAGCATGTGCAGTGGCTACATTTTAATAAAACCATCCTAATACACAAGCTAAACCATCTACAGGCTTCAAATCTGTTGGTGAGTTAGGGGGATATCTATCCCAAACATGTGAAGACTTCCCCACAGCAGAATGGGTTTATAAGAATAATTTGGTCTAATGGCACTTCTAATTCACCTCAGGATATCGCTAGTCATCTCAACTTTTATTATGACACTAGGCTTGGATGACTGAAAGAGTGGGAGGCTGATGACTTTATGCATCTCTGCTTCACTTAATCTAATTTGACATCACTTGCGATGCCTTTGGTACTCTGAAAATGAAGGACAAATATCAAATGTTTTCTAAAAGTAACATTAGACTTCTAAATGTACATAAAATTGTCCTTTCCTTATGAGTCAGAAGGAACAGCCAGTTTGGAGAAGACACCAAGAGATGTAGTATCTTTAGGGGAAACTAGATTTCAGTGAACATCACAAGGTAGATGGAATGTGGGAAGAAAATATTAGGAATAAAGAGAAATTTGTCAATGGAGGAGGGTATCAGAAAGGTTAGAGGAAAAGGAAAGCAAAAGATATGGCCTAGAAGGGTTGAATTTATTAGGACCTGAATTTACTAGGAGATGGGTCATGGTTGCTCCCTCTATTTTTGACATTGATCCCATTCATTGATTCCGAAGGTGTTCCAATTTTGTTCCAAAGGTTCCAAGGGCTTTCTAAAGGTCTATAGGGCAATCTGTTTCAGTGGGGGGACTTGGAAAATGCCATGAAGACCATGGAAAAATGGAGAGTTGAAGCCATAGAAGTGAGTGATGGAGTTGAGTAGGGAGGGAAGGAGGTCACTTTCCTGGATTTTGGCACCTGGGACAACACCCCATTTACTGCATACTAGTTTGGATTCTGAAAGAAATTATATTATACAAGTTGGAAATTATAGGGAGGAGGTTAGTATAGCAAGGGAAAAGAAGTTTAGCATGCCTTTTAAGGTAAGGAAGTGCTACTGAGGTTAGGAATTTAGCAACTAAATTTTTTTTTAAGAACTATAGTATAAAATGGCAAGGAGTCAAGAATCTATTTTTCATCAGTTAGAGAGAGCAAGAAAAATATGTAATGACATGTCTAAAGTGTATGGTAATTACATACCATGAATTTTCCATCTATGCTAAACAAACAAGCTCATCTCACTACTGAAAGGACCTCTCTACTCTCCAGGTTAATAGGGAGAATGAAGTCATCCTATAAATAAATAAATAAAAAGAAAGAAGGTTTTCAATGTGAAAACATGTAAGAAAAAGGATCAGAAAAGCATAAAGGAAACAACTTTTGTTAAGAGTTTAGGGAATAGAAGAATATCTCACAAAGGTGAAAGGGAAGAAAGACCCCTGATTGAGTGTAACTAAGAAATATATTTAAGCCTTTTCTTAAGTAGGGAAGAGCTTATACTCTGAGAAGAAAGTAGTCATTTTGTCCTTCAAGTAATGAAAATGTAAATCTGTTGGTGCTGTCTAGAAAGAAATCATCCAGTTAGGATCAGAGGACAAAAAGACAAGGAGAAATGGTTTGTAGCTTCCTATTAATTGGCATTGATAACGTTATTTGTTTACATCATAATAACTATAAAGAGATCTAAAGCATATATCCAAGCTACAACTAGTAGCAGTTACAAAATTTGTATATATACAGACATATGTGTGTGGCATTATTATCCTTATTTTATGAGTAAGGAAACAGACTGGCAGAGATTATATGACTGGTACAGATTCACAGTTGGGGCAAGAATCAAACTAATGATTTGTAGACTTCAATTCCAGTTTTTATCTCTTACAGAAAAAAACAAAAAACAAAAAACAAAAACCTTCTAAAATATGTCAGATAGCATTCATGTAACCACAGATGATATCATTAATAGTCTAAAATAGATTACTAAGGATTATGGATTTTTATCAAGAAACAGCTTTGTGGCTAGGTCATAGAGTGGGTAGAGTACTGGACTTACTGTGAGGAAGGCTCATCTTCCTGAGATCAAATCTATCCTTGGACATTTACTAGCCATGTGATGTTGGGCAAGTCATTTAATCTGTTTGCTTCAGTTTCCTAATCTATAAAATAATCTGAAGAAGGAAATGGCAAATCAATCTAGTATTTTTGCCAAGAAAAATCCAAATGGGGTCATTAAAAGTTGGAGATGGAAAAGAATTCTGGGAAGATAGTGGCTTAGAAGCATCAAGGCTCCAGACCTCTGTAAACCCTTCAACACTGATCAAGGACAAAGGGTTTCAATGGGACAGTAAACCAAATCTGACAATAGAACAGAGCTGGGGGATCCTCCTGCAATAAACCCAACTTAAAAGGTATGTGGGAAAAAAAAAAAGTTGGAAATGACTGAAACAAGTGAACAACATTCAAAACACCAAAGACTTGCAAGGTTCATAAGTACTATTTTCATTACTTCTGCCAATCAAAAGTAAAGATATTAGAAGAAAAAGGTAGATTTGAGAAGTGAAAACTTATGATCCTGTCTGAATAAAGTAATTTAGATTATGTTTAAAAGTAGTTAAGATGTTCCTGACCTTTGACTCAGAGATTCCATCACTAAGCTTATATCTCAAGGATGATTAAGATAGATTATGATTATCCCTTAGAAAACAAAATACTCATAGCAGCACTTTTTGTGTGTGTGTGTGCTGGCAAAAGATTAGAAATAAAGCAACTGTACATTGTTGGGAAATAGCTAAGTAAATAATGGTTCATGAACGCAATGGCAGAGAAGTGTTATATATTAAGAAGACATATAAGAAAATCTAGGAAATCATAGTGGAGGGACATGATAAGAGAATATTCATGAAGATGAGTCCAATAACAGTGATACTGCATTCTCATCTGCCTAATAGAAAACTCCATCCTCATTCACACCTACATACATCTAGAAGAAATATTGCTAGGTCAAAAGACAAGCATAATTTTATAGTATAGTTACAAATTGTTCTCCAGAATGGTTAAACCAGTTCAGAACTCCATCATCAGTGCATTAGCATACCTAGTTTCCCACAGACTTCCAGCCTTATTATTTTCCTTTTCTGACATATTAGTCAATTTGATAGATATGAAGTGCTATCTCAGTGTTTTAATATGCATTTCTCTAATTTAAAATTATGCCTTTTACTTCCCATAATGCATTTTACTTCCTCATTTGATCATAAATTCTTCTTTCACCAATGGATCTGAAAAGTAATATTTTCTGTGTTCCACAATTTTCTTGATATCACTCTTTTTCTTACTTTATTTTAATATATAGCATGAGATGCTGGTCTATGTCTAGATTTTATCATATTATTTTTGAACTTCCTAGTTGTTTTTGTCAGTGTGAGTTCTTGCCTCAATACATTAGATCTTCAGGTTTCTCAAATACGTTACTATTGTGATTTATTTCTGTACATTGTATATCTAATCTTTTTCATTGATCAACTATTCTATTTCTTAGCCAGAATTAGATTGTTTTGATGATGATTGCTTTATAGTCAGTTTGAAATCTGGTGTTGTTAGGCGTCCTAAATTCATTTTTTGCTATTAATTCCCTTGATATTCTTGAAACTTTTGTTCTTCCAGATTAATTATTATTATTATTTCTATCTCTATAAAATAATTCTCTGGAAGTTTGATTGGTATAAAAATGAGTAAGGGAATTCATTTAGCTAATATTGTTGGTTTTTTGTTGTTGTTTACTGGAGATGATTTATATATATATATATACACATATATTTACATATATTTCTATATATTGGGAGATTTATATTTCTCCAGTTGTTTAGTTCTATATTTGTGTGAAAGCATTTTGTATCTGTGTTAATATAGTTCCTATATGTGTCATATATAGAACACAAAAAAGTATTTTATATTATCTGCAGTTATCTTAAATGGAATTTCTCTTTCTATCCCTACACAGTTTTGTCTGGAAAAAATGCATGAGTATGATGATTTCTGAGTTTTTTATATGTAACTTTACTAAATTTCTTTATTTTTTATTTGATTCTCTAAAGTTCTCTAAGTGTATCATCGTATCATCTGCAAAAACTAATAGCTTCTTTCTTCAGTGTCTGTTCTAATTCCTTCAATTCCTTCCTTTTTTTCTTGTTGCTATATTTAGCATTTTAATACAATGTTGAATAATGAGGGTGATAATGGATACTTTTCTTCACCCTGATCTTATTGAGAAGATTTCTAGTTTATCCCCATCACATATAATGCTTGGTTTTAGGCAGGTATTACTTATTATTTTAATTAAATCTTTTATTCCTGTGCTTTGCCCTGTTTTGAATAGGAATGGATATTGCATTTTGTCAAAAGCTATTTCTGCATAATTTAATATAATTATGTAATTTCTGTTGTTTTTTTTTTATATTGTCAATAATATTTTTTCCTTAGATTGATCCAGACCTATACTTTTGGTATGAAACCACCCTGGTCATAGTGTGGGATATTTGTGACATATTGTTCTAGTTTTATAGCTTGTAAAATTTTTGCATCAATATTCATTAAGAAATTGGACTCTAGTTTTCTTTATTTTTGCTCTTACTGATTTGGGTATCAAAATTTTATTTGTGTCAGAGAAGGAATCTGTTACAGTCAATTTTTACATTTATTCCACATACTTTATAAAGTACATTAATTAATTGTTTTTTAATGATTGGTAGAATTCACTTCTAATTGCATCTAGTCCTGGATTTTTTCCCTTAAGAAGTTCATTTATAATTTGTTTGATTTCTTTTTTCTATGATAGGGTTATTCTATTTCCTTTTCTGTTAATCTGGGTAATTTATATTTTTTAAAATATTCATCCATATCCCTTAGATTGTCAGATTTATTGTAATACAATCAAGCAATATAATTGCTTCTGATCTTCATTGGTTGTTCATTCATCCTTTTAATTTCTGATATTGATCATTTGATTTTCTTCTTTTTAATCAAATTATCCAGTATTATTATTTTTTTTTATAAAAGAATAGCTCCTGGTTTTATTTACTAGTTCTATTGTTTTCTAGTTGTTTGTTTCTTACATTCAATGTTACTAACCTCTTCTTTGATTTTTAGGATTTCAATATGATTATTTAATTTATGATTTTAAATATATTTTTCTTTTTGTGGCTGATTCATTGATCTACTTTTTCTTCTTTTATTGATGTGTGTTATAGATATAAATTTCCTCTTAAACAGTATTTTGATTGCATATTACTACTTTTGGAATGTTGTCTCATTGTTGACATTATCTTTAATGAAATTATTGATTATTTCTCTGATTTATAGTTTAACACACTAATTATTCAGCATTTGATAATTTAATTAAAATGAATTTTAATTTATACTTCTAAGGCCCTTTATTCAACATAATTTTTATTACATATTGATACGAGATGTTGGATTTAATATTTGGACTTTTTGTATTTGTTAGTGAGGATTTTATGCCCTAATTATATGGTTAATTTTTTGT
>NC_058132.1:316844959-316871804 GCF_016433145.1 Gracilinanus agilis | reverse complement strand
CATATATATATATATATTTACATGTGTATATATATATATATACATGTTGATTGCTGAGATATAAACCCAAGGCTTCTGTTTCTACATCCAGGGATCTTCTCACTTTTCCATATTATCTCTCAGTGATTTAGACCAAAACTCAAAGAATCGAAGGGTTATGCACAAGGTCACAACTTATAGCAAAATCTCTGTCTTTCCCAGCAGTGGCCATTACAATTTTTTTCTTATATGATCGTTTTTAATTTCTCCCCATTTCCAAATCATACCTTCTGTACTCTGGTCCTTTAGTTCTTCCTATTAGAACTTGACATCATTTTAGACCATTGAATCTGATAAATGAGCTTTTATTTTGTTTTGCCTTGAATAAGGTCACTACATGAATTCCTATATATGTCTAATGTATACCTCAATATACCCATTTCCTCTTTTCAACTCTAAATCATCAAAAATAGTGTGTTTCCTTGAGAATGTAATGTCCTTGAAGATAGATCTTATATTGTTTGGCTTTATTTCTATTCTCTAAAACATAAACTCAGTACTTGTCACCTGGCAAGCACCTTAATAAATGATCATTTATTCATATGCTTTTACTGTAGCATTCATTTTACCAACTGCTTGACTCTACCTCTATCTCATTTTTCTCTACTATTCTCTCCTTTTTCATCTTCAGCCCATCATTTCTTTACCACAAACTCTTCATCTTTTTTTTTTTTTTATTTTAGGTAGACTGCTTACCTTGCTACCCAAAAATTGCATTAAAAAACACACACACATTTTAAGTGTAATTTGTGTGGGTGGGGTTGGTTTGAATCAATCAAGTCATTCAACCTCACTGAAATTAATTGAAAGTATGTTTAACGTGTTACCTTAAAACTCAATGGAATTAATCAATCAAATGCCTAGACGCTATAAAAAAATTCTTTAATTTCTTTAATTTAACAGGTTACCTGGAGGTCCTCTTTCCATTGAGATGTGTAGGGATTATCTGGTCCACAAGGACAGGAAGTAGAAACCATAGAGACAGGAAGGAGAAACCATTGAGACAGGAAGGAGAAACCATAGAGACAGGAAGTGAAGTAGGAAGACCATTATAAAAGGGGCCAAGCATGAGTTGGTTGGCCTTTCAATTGCTGACAGTTAGAGAGAATAAGTTGCTGACTATTAGGCTTGGCAGTTGTGGGAAGTTGGCTGCTTGGTGTGAGTTGGTAGTTGACAGGTTGGTTGCTAGTGGTGTGGGTTGGTGATTAGTTGGTGGTTGGTGTTTAGTTGCAGGAAAATAAAGGCAAGCCTGAGCTTATTGAGAGGGTTTTTGGCTTTAGCCTTTAGAAGTTTTTTTGTCTTTTGGCCTTTTGGCTTTTGGTTAGGGCTGTTAGTTTTTTTTTTTGTTTTGTTTTGTTTGTTTGTTTGTTTGTTTTGTTTGTTTGTTTTTTTGTTTTCCCCTTTCCTTGAACTTTTTGGAATGTGGCCAGTCTTCATTGACAGACCTAATTGGTGCTGGATTAAACACTGATTGGGTTAGTTTTGATTGAGCTGGATTGGGTTGGAACTTTGTGGGGTGGTTGTTATTAGTGTAGTTATAGTCAGTTATAGGTAAATATAGGCAGTTTTAGATAGTAATTATAGGCAGTTGTAAATAGTTATAAGATAACTAGTTTAGACATTAGGAAATTTCTTTCTCTATTTATTTCCTATATTTCCCTCCTTTATTATATTTATTCTACTATATCTTTTTACTATCTCTATTTTGATTAAACTAAATTGTTAATTGTTAAAAGCTGCTATAAGTTTTCTTTTCTCTACCTTAAAGGGATAATATTAATTTACAAGTCTACCATATTCTCATTAAAAATTAAATTATTAGAAGTTGCTCTTTTATTTTGTCAAAAACCTCTATTTTAGCCCTTAAAACACCATATTAAAAACTGCAGGAATTCCATGTGAACTGGAATGACCTCCAGGAATTGATGCAGAGTGAAAGGAGCGGAACCAGAACATTGTACACAGAGACCAATACACTGTGGTAAAATTGAATGTAATGGACTTCTGTACTAGCAGCAATGCAATGACCCAGGACAATTCTGAGGGATTTATGGAAAAGAACACTGCCCACATTCAGAGGAAGAACTGCAGGAGTGGAAGCACAGAAGAAAAACAACTTCTTGAACAAATGGGTTGATGTGTACATGATTGGGGATACAGACTTGAAATAACCATACCAATGCAACTATCAATAATATGTAAATAAGTCTTGATTGATGACACATGTTAAAACCAATGGAAATGTGGTCAGCTATGGGGGTGGATTTGAGGGGTTAAGGGGAAAGTAAGAACATGAATCATGTAACCATGGAAAATTTTTCTAAAAAACAAAACAAAAACCCCCCACCATATTAAATCAATCAATTAAAGATTTTTCAACTTGATATAAAAAGAAGTCTCTAAGGGGATAGGTGGTATTATTTGATTTAGTGTCATCTTTTTTATCCCCTTATTTAGGCCTAGACAACAACTTTGTGAACTTTGGAAGACTTCAGGATTGTTTGTAGCATTTTTGGCACTGGTGAATAAAAATGGAAAAAAAAATACTGAGGAAAGACAGTTCAGTGACTTTACGAGAAGGTCAGTAGGAAGTCTCTGTTATATCTAAGTGGAATATCGTATGGACTCTAACTAAATAACTTTTTGGAACTATGAATTACCTCTTTTTCATATGTTCTCAAAAAATTGTGTCTATTTTCCCTTAGACAATGTAAGTACCATTGAGAAAGAATGTTATAAATTTTGGGGGAAGTTATTTTGTATCAATAATTCTTAATATATTTCTTTAATAAATACCCTTTTCAATAAGTTAATTGGTATTAATTAGCTACCTAATTGATTTAATCTGATATCCATGGTGGGAAGCATGCCAGTGGAAGTTTGAGAGTAATTTCATTATAAACTCCCTCTCCCCCACCATATGTTCACATATATATCTATATATCTATCTACATCATTATGTTTATATATATGTATATATATATATATACATACACATTATGTATATATATTCAACAGAACTACAAGTATATATGTGTGTATATCTATATATGTCTATATCTATCTATCTATCTATCTATCTATCTATCTATCTATCTATCTATCTATGAACTACCTCTAGAACCCTAATGGAATGTAGTACCAGGTCTCTGGGGATCTAGCTTCCTAATTTGAATGGGGTTTGAGAAGGTAGTTCTAGAGTGTGTTATACAGAGAAGACACATTGTGGGTCTCTTAATTCAAGCACTTTATTTTAAAATGAAGACACAATATCAAGGAAGCTATAAAGCTCATTAATAGTTGTAAAGGCAGAAAGTAAAGATTTGGGGTGAAGATTATATTGGATGGCCACTGAAATCCCTTTCAAATATGTGATTCCAGAGATTAACAGTCAGGTTTGAACTCTACTCTTCTAGCACCATGTTAAATACTTTTCCCATAATAAAACTTTGCTTCCAGAAGAGTTATTAATCACTTGTGATGCTGCTTCTATGCATAAGTAAAGGTAATGCAAGCAACTGGACAAATATGTTATTGCAAGCCAATATTGCAAAGCAAGAGTTAAGCATCTTTTTTTTTTTTCCTTTCTCTCCTTCACTCTTGATCTTCTTGAGTTATAGTAGCTATGTCATGGAGCTAATGCAGGAGAGTTAACACTTGAACTGAGGGAGAAATATAGTTGGCAGAGACACTAATATTTTTATATCCTTAGCAAGCCTCTAGCTGTGCTAAGGTGAGAATTTCAAAATTGATTGCTAAGACGTCTGGGTAAAATGGGAAGAAGAAGGCTAGGAATTTTTTTTCTTTCTCTTATTACTTTGAATGTAATTCTATGTGGTCATATGCTAAGATGCTAATAAATTTTCTCTACTCCTATCCTAAAAAACAAAAGTCTCTAAGTCTAAGAGTTGAAGTAAGATCTCTCCCTCAGGGTCTTTGTTTCTTGACTGCTTATAATTGATTATTAACTGAGCTTAGAACTTTTGCTATGAAAACTGACTCCTTTTGCTCTGGAAGTGGTAAAGGAAGCCTAAAATGAATTTCGCTCTACTTCTTAAGATATGTTTCTGGGGATATTATCAATTTCAATTCATTATCAATTATATATTGGAATAAATTATCAAATTATCATAAACATGAAATTCTGGATGGTTGTGACTCTAGAATGGCAATGGAGACCTTAAAACACTATTAACTTGAAGAAAAAGGAAGTAGAATGAGGTTGGGCCATAAGGAAGTGTATTTATGATGGGGCTAGGTGGAGGAAGAGAACTAAGAAAGAACCTATCTGATAACTTCTTATTTTTAACTTTTTTCCCTAAAAGTTAAGATTATTTTTTTCTGTAGTTGAATAACTAAGCGTTCTTAGCAACTCTTATATCGGAGCACCTCAGAACAAAACCCCTTTTGCCCGACCCTATCTAGTCCCACTACAGACAAAATTGTGAAATCAGCAAAGTTTGTCTTTTGAGTTAATTACCTCTATTTTGAATATTCCAGTGCCTCCGTTTCCTTATATCTCTTTCTGAAACAATTGGTGTTTACTCCTTAATTTTCCATCTAAACCTTCTCTAAGTTCTTTTATACTAAGGTATTAATAAATGAGAACAACTTAAAATTTGAATCCTTTCATGAAAATTTGTTATTTAAAATAAAACCTTATGCTACGGGAA
Organism: Gracilinanus agilis; assembly: GCF_016433145.1. NCBI lineage: Eukaryota > Metazoa > Chordata > Mammalia > Didelphimorphia > Didelphidae > Gracilinanus > Gracilinanus agilis. The sequence goes on along the minus strand of NC_058132.1, from coordinate 316,867,092 downwards.
TGATTATATAATGGTAGCACTTTTGGAATAAAGTAGAGAAAATGACCTGTCTGTACCTCATTGATATTAGCAGCTTTTTCCTCTAGTTTATAGTCAAATTGTTTGTGTGAATCATGGAAGTGATACAAAACTCCTCTGTATCAAAACTTTGGAGGAAGAAGAGAAATAGAATTAGAACAATCCTCTTGTTTCACCATAAAGAATTGTCTTGAACCTCTTAAATAAAATTCTTCCTCTAAAAATTTCCCAATCCTGTTTTGCTGTCTATAGGTGGGAAAATTGGTCTCTATGAATCTGTTCTGTAAATCAAATAGATCTTGGAACTTGTATAAGAGGCAATAATATCTAGATACTCATAATTCTATAGCTTCTCTTCCTTAATATGTCAGTTTCATGAAGGGATTGCATCTGAGATTATATCTTATTTTATTATTATTATTTTTAATTTCTGAAATATTTTTCCATGTTTACTTGATTTATTTTCTTTCTCTCCTCTCCCCCCCCCCCAGAGCCTAAATAAGTCCTTCCTCTGGGTTATACAAAGTTATCCTTTATACCTATTTCCATATTATTCATTTTTGCAATAAAGCAATCTTTTAGAACCAAAACCCCAAATCATTTATCTATATAAACAAATGAGAAGTCACATGTTTTTCTTCTGTGTTTCTACTCCCATAGTTTTTTTCTCTTGATGTGGATAGCATTCTTTCTCATAAGTCCCTCAGGATTATCTTGTAGTAGCAAAATCCATTATATTTGATTGTTCTCCAATGTTTCACTTTCTGTATACAATGTTCTCTTGGTTCTGCTTGTTTGATTCTGCATCAGTTCCCAGAGGTTCTTCCAGTTCATATAGAAATTCTACAGATCATTATTCCTTATAGCAAAATAGTATTCTATCACCATCATATACGACAATTTGTTCAGCCATTCTCCAATTGGGGGATTCCCCCCTCATTTTCCAATTTTTTGCAACCACAAAGAATGTGGCTACTAATACTTTATTACATTTTATTTTAAACAATAGTGAAACTGAATGAGCTAAATTTTGGTCTGAAAGGCTGAGGCTAAAAACATGGCTATACAAAGGGGTTAAACACTGGGAAATGCTAAGGTTACTGCTATTGGAGTTTATGGATGTTCCTTAATGAAAGGACTTGAAGAGATCTTAGCACTTTGCCCATCAGTCTTAGGAGGAAAGAGTAGGTTACCTGAAAATATTCTTTCATTCTTTCTGGCATTATATAGGATGAGAAAGACTTTTATTTTAACACTGAAATCCTGAAAAGAAGTTTAAATGTTTCTGAAAACTTTATATTAGCTCTTCTCATTAATTACAATCATAAAAAATTGGGTAACCATTTGGTTCTACATTATTATGAGTCCTTATAGAAAGGATGAATATTGCATGCATTCGTGATGCCCAATAAAATATCTGAAGTCACTTTTAAAGTAGATGTTTCTTGAAGGGAGGGGAATCAAATAGAAATATGAAGAAGTTATGGTCAAGAAAATAATATTTCGCTCATTTTTCCTTCTTTATGCAATAAGGTATGACATTATGGTGGAATGAATAATTTTAAATATTTATTTGGCTGGTCATCATTCTACTAGTTTACAGTGTGTTTTCTCAAATATGGATACAAAATTAATTAGTTTTGTTTAATTGTGTGTTCATTTTGGATTCAAAATTCCATTTTTCATCCAACAGCAAAGTATTGTTAAAATAGGGTTCTGTCCCCCCCCCATTGCAAACAAAACAAATATAAAAAAACCACTTATGTGAGTAAGTCAAGGCCCAAATCCTAGCTAATGTTCATTGTTAGCTGTTGAATTCTAACATAAGTTAAAAACTACAGCAGTACCTTGCACATAGCAGTCACTAACAATGTGTTGATTGATTCATTTCCAAGAACAAGAGGTTTGCCCATTAAATGGTCTTAGCTTGCTGTCTCTCAGACACTTGAAGTGCTAACAGGAGCTGTTCTTTACCAATGCCAATTTAGTGATAACAACTTGACAATTTCTGATGAAAATTTATTCCACTAAAACCAAAATTATTTTCATATCTTTTTTTGTGGATGTGAAAGGGAAGTTCAGGCCTCAAGGTCACTGATGGATGCAGATAGAACTCTTTTTGAAGAAATAATCTCTATCTATGTTGATGATCAGGGACTGTTTGCAATTTGTTTAGTATTAAAGAATTATCTAGGATCACTTACATTTATTTATGAGCCTTGAATAGAATTGAACAGACATATGGCATAGGTTTTTTTCTTTTTTTTTGACACTTTGGACTCATACAGAAATAAGAGGACTTGGTAGTAAAAAAATTACATATATATAATTTCTCTAATGCTTCCTATCTTTGTGCAATAATGAGGGGTTACATGATAGTGAAAGGAATAATTTATAATATTTAGTTGGCTGGCCACATTTTGCATCAATTTACATAATGTGTTTTCTCAAATTAAGGCTAAAATACACTGTGCTATGTTGTAGCTCATACTCTATAAATATTTTAATTTTTGAAATTCTCATACTCTCACATACCTTTTGATGAAAGATGGGAAACATACCCACATTTTGCACTGGATTTGCAATTTCTTAGCTGTAGGGAGCTCCCACTAATGAAATTTCTTTATCTATTCAGATCAACACCTCAGAAATGAAAACTCAAAGAGTGTTTCCACAAGTACTTTGAGGTTAAGTGGCATCTGTTGTCATATAGCTGGTATGTATCAGAACCAGGACTTAAAATAGGGTTCTTCTGATTCCAAGTCTGTCTCTCTCTACCCATTTTGAAAGGCCTCATATTCAAGAAGAGTTATGTTTATGTCTTGTTTCTGTCAAATACTATCAAATATTTATAATAATATCATTAAACATAATATTTATAAAGCACTTAACCCAGTGTCAGGCACATAGTAGACACTATATAAATGTTTATTCCTTTCCATTCCAATTAACTATGTGATCATGGGAAAGTGATTTCTCAATTCCCAGGAAATTCCTCAATTCCTTCTTTTTTATAAAAATTCCAAATCTTCTGGTTCCCTTCTAATTTAAATTTTATAAATAATTAATTTCTCTTTTTATCCCTCTTTGGGGCAGGCCAGTGACTGATGGCTTAGAGTGGGGACTCTTTTTCCCTTCATTAGGGTTCTCTCCCCTCTGAAGGCTGACTGAGAAAGAGGGAGGGCAAAATGAGGGCCAGTCATCCAGAGTCCAGATCCTCCCTGACTCCTATTGACAGGAAGGAAACCGAGACAGCATCAGTAATCAGTTTTTGGGTAGGAAAATCAGACTGTAAATTAAAAGGAGTTGTCAAACTGTGTTTCCCCCAAATGAAATTCAAAGTCCATCAAAAAGCCTAAAAACATACACTAATGTACCTACATACACATATGTATGAGTATATATTTCAAAGATGAATATTAAGTCAGTGAGTGTTTGTGTGTATATTCTGACATAGTTTGATAATTCCTTTCATCTTGGAATATGATTTTCAATTGTTTCAGTGGCCAAAATGATCGTTGCCTTCTATCTAGCTAATATGATGAATCTGTGTGAATTTAATTAAGCTACTACTTGAACATCAACCAGTCCATCATTAAACCACACTCAAAATCTTCAAAATTTATGGCACTTGTATAAGTCTGTCATTTGCAAACAGGATCAAAGGTTACCTCCAGACCACGAGAAACCAGATGATAACTTAATTGGAACAAATAGCTATAAATATATTTAAATAAACATTTTTATAGATATATGTCACTCATGCACAATAATTTTAGCCATATGTAGTAGAAAACCTAAAGAGGAAACAATTATTTTTATGATTCAATTCTTGGGAAATTGATCAATGTACCTCGTGATCTTACTAAGAAAACCATCAAGATATTTTAGTTTCAGATTTTCAATTAGAAAAAGTAAATGACCAAATGATATTTTAAGGATTTAGCACTGACTCACCTAATTTTAGTCTATTTTTAAATTGCTTAAGTTTTGTACTCATATATAATATTTCATTATAATGAATTAATTTTGAATTCTATGGTATTTAACTGAATGTTAGATGATGTAACTTCTTTGGGCAATAGCTAAATAGCAGAAAGGATCTCCTGCTGGTTTTTGTATTTAAGAACTATATCAAGTAATAGAAAATGTTTCCAAGGTATTTCATTTAAGATTTCATATATGTACATTTCCAATGTAAACAATTGTGAAGAAATATATTGCCTCTGCTTTGTCTTTTTGTTTTGTTCTGTTTTGGTCCACATCTTTGATTTTACTGGCACAGGGAATTCCTTGAGTGGAAATTGCCTCTACCGATGTAGACTGGTATCTCATATGTAACAGTTTCTAAAATAGCTGTTTGAGATGTTAAGATAATAGATGACTTCCAGGGTCACAGTTGATGTGTTGGAAGTAGGATTATAAACATGGATTTTCCTATTCTAAGGCTGAATGTCATTCCCTATGTCATGTCTCCTATTATTTTGGCAATAAATAGACTTTTTTTCTTAATCCTGGCTTCCATAAGTAGAAGAGCCAAGCTGATGAATACCTGCTTTAGATTCTATCATTGACAAATTTTGAAATGCTTCCAACTGTTCAGTGAATCACTCTACTGAAGTTAACGTAAGAATGATGCTTTAATGAATCAGTTGAGTGTAGTAGAAATTTGTGAAAAAAAAATTCAGAAAGCAATTCATTTTGCCTATAAATTAGTTAGCCTTCCTAAGCTCTCTGTCTCAGCTTATTCCTCAGTAAAATATAATCATTAAAGTGTGAAATGTCAGTTATTATAATAAAAATTTCCTCATCTTTTATTGAACGGAGAACAGATCGAAATGGTTCTAGGACAAATCACTTTTCTACTCTTGTTTACTTATGTTTGGTGGATGACCAATTATTGCAGAGGCTGAGAAAATGACTGAATTGTATAATTAAGTCAGAAACAAGATACAGGTTTGTCTTCAATGAAAACTTCTTTGTAAAAACTCCTGTGAGAGACAGGAGGATGATGTATACTGTTTCTTGTTCCCACACGATCTTGATTTCTTCCTCTAGACTACCATATTTTCAAAACTCTTCTTTTTATATAGTTGGGATTTTATGACTATTTAGTATGAAAACATTATTAAAAACATCAGTCTTAAATGTTTTTGTGGATCTATGTTATATCTAGACAATTGTGGGTGATAGTTTTATTTGTGATGAAGCTCCAATTTCAGTTCAGTTTTATTTATTTCTCTTAAATTCACATGGGTATTTCGAAGTTTGTAGCACTGAGATTCATTATTGTTACTTCATGAAGCATTGAAAAATTCTGGTGGAAAATTCAACTACTTGAATTTGTCTTTCTAGATATTTGGTGATAAAACATTTCTTTAGTCATTAGTGGTATATGTTGTTGCATGCTTTGTACCATTTTCTAGCAAGGTGTGCATTAATCCAAATATTCAGCCTTCTAAAAATAAAGTCCTATATCTCTTTCAGAAATTCCTCTTTACATAGATCTACTTCCCTTGGATTTATTCAATGCTTCATTCATTTTTTTAAACCCTTATTTTCTGTCTTAGAATTAATACTAATTATTGATTCTAAAGTAAAAGAATGGTAAGGACTGGGCCATTGGGGTTAAGTGACTTGCCCAAAGTTATATAGCTAGGAAGTGTATGAGGAAAGATTTAAACCTAGGAACTCCCATCTCCAGATCTAGAGCTCTATTTACTGTTACATATCTGCCCCCAAAACTTCATTCTTTTTTTTATTATTAATAGAATTTTTTCCCATGTATCTCAGCCCTTCCCTGCACTATAGATGGCATCATCTGGCAAATAGATTATGTCTTTTGTTTCCATTTTTCAGTTCATTCTCTGGAGGTTGAAGAAATTATTCTTCAAATATTTAGTCTGTAGCTTTTATAACATGCATGATCTTAAGTGGGGTGAACTGCCTCGCAGAATTCCACAGTATCCCCCAGAACTCCAGGAGAGGTGGCAGTTGAGGCAGTTAAGAATGTGGGTATAAAAGCAGGACATCCAGCTTGGCAAGGACACTCTTTGGGGGAGCTGGGTGGCTTGAGAGGGTTAGGATTTTACTTCTCTGCTAGCTTATCTCTGACCTCAGGGAACAGGGTGATTCTTTGCTGTTTACTCCATACAGACTAAACCAGGCTGTGAGTAGTGTGAAAATACCTATATGCAGTATCCCAGCTAATCTCTAAACAATATAGATCTAAAATCAAGATTGCCTTCACCATCTTAATTAGATAACATTAGATTCAAGAGAAAATTTAGTTTGTGAGGGAGTTACAGGAATAAGTTTATTCTATAGGCATTCCCCTCTGGAGGATTGCTATTTCTGTCAATATACCGAAGATACTAGATAGTTTTACCTCACCCTCCATCCTAAAAATTATCCCTCCTTCCTCATTTTCGTGAATTAATAAATCCCTTCCCTTGTTAAGTTTGTGGGTTGTGTGAAGTTATACTTATAGGCTTTACCAACCCAAACCATACATTATCAAAACCAAATCTTCATCCAGGCAAGCTCTGAGCATAGCTGTGATCCAGAGGGCAAGGCACCTGTTTGAAGTCATCCTGAGCACTTTGTCCACCTTAGATTTTGGGAATAATCTTCCTACAGTGAAAGCTGCTAATTTCTGTGGGATAATTCCTTGTCTGTCAGCCAATTTAGCCTTGGGATAGCCAATTCCAAATAGCCTCCATTCTTGACCAAAAGGGTTTATCTTATAAGTTATTCTGGGCCAACAACTGCCCAGAAAGGGGAGGAGAAAGAATTCTAACCACTCATTCCCCTCCCTCTTGCTATTGTTAGCAGCTTGATCCTCGCAGTGACATCATTGCCAACTGGACCCATCTTTACACTTTATATAATGTTCTCACTCTTTTAACTCTTCATAATCTCATATTCTAATGCTTCATTCTTAACAAAATGTGTGTTGAGTTACTATGGATTCTTCCTGTAAGAATCTCTTGATTTAATTCTTGGAAGCCCTCTAGCTATGTCTTTGATTCTTAGGAGCAATAATATCAATATGTGTGATCAACATATTGCATATGGGTTTGTACCTGGAAATAATATTTTAATTTTTTAAGAAAAAACATTGACTGAATATTCCATGCATAAAGGATGCTACTTTTATTTTGCAAATAAACTAATTAAAACTTAAATCAAGTAGATTTTAAATTAGTAAATATTATTTTAAAAAACATAAATTAAAAAAATCTTTTAATCAGACTTTTCCTCTCAAAATGGATGGGTAATCCTGGTGAAAAAATGATTAACTCATACAGATCAGCATCTTTTCTGTAATTCATAAGAAAGTTGCCTGGAGAATTGAGAGGTTAAGGGACCTGCATAGGGTTATACAGTAATGATATAGCAACCAGTTAAGTAAGCAAGCAGAAGTAAGATTTGAACTGAATTCTTTCTGACTCCAAAGCCAGTTCACTCTCTAATGTACCATGAGATCTTTCATCTTAAAATACAGGCTGTCCCAAAAGTGTTAGTGCAGTTTTAACCATTAGTATCTTTAATAGCTTAATATTTCACTAAGACTTTTTGGAACACTATTAGAACACAACCTTTTCATACTTATTTTCTTGGCTAAATAGAATTATCTTTACAATGGTTTCTTAGCCACCTTTGTCATGAAGGACTGATGGTATAATTGCAGCCATTTAAAATTTGATTTTCCCCTTTTTCCTCTTTTTTGGGTTCACCGCAAATTTATTACACAGATTCAGTTGGGCCCTGATTGCTACTAAACAATCCTACTATACTTCCTTTATCTTAACCTACTTAAAGCATAACTGCTGTTCTAAAACTTTTCATCCTTCCTCAAATCTTCCATGGCTCCTCTTATTCTATTCTCTCAGCTAAGGTCCTTGCCTCATTTATACAGAAAAAATCCAATTACAACCATTTGCCCTGAGCAGCTAATGTTTATAAAACCGAGGTGATGAACTTGGGTGACTGGGAGTAGGATGGTGCCTTTCACAAAAATAGGGCCAGCACACTCTTTGGGGTGGTAAAAAATTGGAAAATGAGAGGATTTCCTTTGATTGGGTAGTGGCTGAACAACTTGTGGTATCTCTTGATGATTGAATATTATTGTACTAAAAGGAATAATGAACTGGAGGAATTCCATGTGAACAGGAACGACCTCCAGGAACTGATGCAGAGCGAAAGGAGCAGAACCAGGAGAATGTTGTACACAGAGACAGATACACTGTGGCACAATCAAATGTAATGGACTTCTCTACTAGCAGCAATGCAATGATCCAGGACAATCCAGAGGAACTTATGAGAAAGAATGCTATCCACATCCAGAGAAAGAACTGTGGAAGTAGAAACACAGAAGAAAAACAACTGCTTGATCCCTTGGTTTGATAGGGATATGATTGGGGATGCAGACTCTAAATGATGACTCTATAAAAAATATTAACAATATGGAAGTAGGTCTTGATCAATGACGCATGTAAAACTCAGTGGAATTGTTCATTGACTATGGGAGGTGAGTGGGAGGATGGAAGGGAAAGAACATGAATCATGTAACCATGGACAAATATTCTAAATCAATTAATTAAATAAATAAACTTAATTTAAAAAACCAATAATAGAGCCAGGAGAAGGTTTTGGGAAAAGATAGCCATTTTTCTTTTGGAAAGGCTGAGTTTGAGATGCTTAAGGAGCACCGAGTTAGATATGTGAAGTAACAAATTTGGTGATGTGATCCTGGAGCTCAGAAGATAAGCTAGTTGAGAATGTATTTATCTGAACAAAGATGATAATGGAACCCATAGAATTGTTTTTTAAAAATACTTTAAAATATTTTTTGTTGATCTTGGTATTTGCCAAAGTTATCATTCCTATTCCTTCTCAAAATTCTTTAAAATGGATTTCTACATTTATTGCCTACAGTTCTTCAGTTATCACTTATTTCTCAGTTTCTTGCAAGGTGGTTTTTAATTCTTACCCTTGATTTAAACTATTCTCTGTGAGGTTGATAAAGATCTACTCACTGCTAAATCCAGTAGCCTTTTCTCAGTCCTCATTTTACTTGAACACTCTGCAGCTCTAGATACACACTGTCCCATGGGCTTATATGACACTTTGCTCTCCTCATTTTTCTATCTGTCCTAGCATGCCTCCTCTTTTCTTTTCACACACTCTCTGTGATCACATCAGTCCTATTATTATCTCTATGATGATGACTCCCAAGTAATTATCAATATTATTTATTTAAGGTTAATCTAACCTTAATCTTTCTTCAGAATCCCAGTCCTGGAATAACAAACAAACAAACAAAAACTGTCTTCTGAATACCTCCTCCATTTTTTCCTTGTTTTTATTTCTCACATTACCGTCTTTCTAGGTCCACAACCTTGGAGTCATACTTGACACTTCCTTCTCCTTCATCACTCTTTCTAATAAACTTATGATCCTTGTTTAAACTACTTGATTTTTCTCACATCAACCCCACCTTTCTCCACTGACACCTTCTCTATCTATTTCAAGATTTTGTCATCTCTTGACTGAACTATTACAATAGTCTTCTAATTTGTCTCCTTGCTTCTAGTTTATTTTTTTTTTTTGTAATCTGTTCTCCACATAGCTCCATATAGTTTTAGATATACCTAAAACACAGATCTCCTGATGTCTACCTTTAGTTCTAAAAGATTCAACAATTCATTGCTATGTCTAGGACAAAATGTCATTGTGCTATTTTAAAGTCCTTCATGATCTGGGTCCTGCCTACCTTTCTTGTCTTTTTTTTTAAACCCTTATCATCGGTCTTGGAATCAATACTTTGTATTGGCTCCAAGGCAGAAGAGTGGTAAGGGCTAGGCAATGGGGGTTAAGTGACTTGCCCAGGGTCACACAGCTAGGAAGTGTCTGAGGCCAGATTTGAACCGAAGACCTCCCATTCCCATCTCTAGGCCTGGCTCTCAATTCACCCAGCTGCCCCCTCTTCTCTTGATTTATATTATTAAGCCTTCCTGCTCTTTCCATTCAAACTCTTTTACTTGCTATTTCCCATTCCATCTTCCACAGGTTGTTGGGAGGCTTGAGTGTGATAATGAATGTAAAGAATTTTGCCAACTTGAAAGAACTACATAAATTCCAAATTATTCTTATTATTATCATTAATTCACTGTCATCTTGCCTCCAGCCTGGTGATGACAGTATTCTCTAAATTTCTACTTTTTTCCTGCTGAGCTCAAGCAGTGTTTTTAGAACAATACAAGGATGGGCTGATAAATGCTTAACAGCCAAGATTTCTTCAGGGAAAAACTATAAACATACATTTTTTAAGTTTAACCTACATTTTCTTTTCTCTCTCTTTATTAAGTCTAGACAGTTATCCAAACAGTAGATCGAGCCCTGAGTTGTAGCATGTGCTGTGAGGTAAATTCAAGCCTGTTGGCTCAATATTCCCCCTCTGTGCCTTCTCATAAGAGGTCTACCATGTCTGGAATGCATTCTCTCTTCATCTACACTTCATAGAATCCCTCGTTCAGTTGCCTTTTCCTAATACATGAATATTCTTCTGACCTTCTCATTTCTTAGCATTTCAAATACTGTCAAAATTTCTCAGAATATAATTTGCATTTATTTGTTGCTATATATGTGGTTTCTCCTATAGAATTTTTGGTACTTTAGAAAAGAGAGTGTCTTAGTATTGCCTTTGGCTCCCTAGTGCCTAACCTGGTGTTTTGTACGTAGCAGGCTTAATACTTGCAGAATTCAATTGAACAGAATTCCCATAAAAATTGTAAACAGACATTTTCTGTGTAACCATGTAATTAAACTGATGATGATTAAAAGCATTATCCCCTTTTAGGGTAATATAAATAGTATAATATAATGTGATATAAAATAACACAAAATATACATAAATATATGAATTAGTATAGACATAACTTACATACATTCTTATGATAAATGCCTAAAATGACAAAAGCAAATATTAAATAATTCAAAGAACTTATGATAGTCATATATATGTAGGTGGGAAGGGCTGTTTTTTGTAGTTTTAAAAAATTCAAATCGTATCACAAATTTAACCTCTTACTATGTCAACCAATAAAGCCAGATTTGATTAAATGATTAGAGAACTTTACTCAATAAGTTCTTTTCTAGGAATCAGGAAAGGAACTATAGGAAAAATCCTTTATACTCTCTAAAATATTCATTTCCCTGTCCCTCCTTAGTCATCTTTTCCAGAAAAGAGTTCAAGGTCCATTCCATCTTCCTCTCCTCCCCCAACTTCCCACCATCTACATGTTCTCATTCCAGTATATTATGGACAGAACTAGGTAGGGCACAGGATTGCTGGTTTTCATCCCCAGCAAAATGGTGAAGATTATCAGCTACTAAAAAGGATACCTTACTCTGATCAGGAGGTTATATAGACCACAGGAAAGTGAATATTAAAGCAGACATTTCTCAGTAAGCACAGGATGAATGAGTACCATTTAGATTAGATAAGAGGGAAAGATTGGCTATTTTTCCTTATATTGGACAATGGGGGTAGGGGCAGGAGCCAGGTAGAGAATTGAAACATCTACATTTCAACTAGATCTATGTACAGGAATTCAGCTTGTGATGAAAAAAAATGAAATTGGACTATAGTTCAGTTAATCACACAGAGTAATTCTGAGAATCAAGGCTTCATTTTCTCTGTCTTCTCCCCACTTTCCTTTCAAACTCTCAGAAATCTCCCCTTGTCTCCCTGGGACCAGGGTGCATTTTACCTTTTCCCAACATGTAAGTGGATTTTCAATTTTCTAAATAATTGTTCAAGAAATTGCAGCTGCTCGTACTTATTGTGGCTGCTAGCATTTCACTGCAGGAGGTTTTCGGCCAAACCTTTGGATGGAAAATGTACATATCAGGCTATGAGACCCTGACTTAAAATTCTGTTCTCTCAACTGCTATCATTCTCAGGAGATTGAGACCTGGAAGAATATTAAAAAAGAGTCTCATTGGCCTTTTGCAGGAATTGCTGCTTTACAAAAAATAAATTAAGAAGTCACAACAATATCAGAATTAGTCAAATCACATATAAAGGTGACATGTCTTTAAATATTAGAAAAATGATGTATTTACAATGAAGAATGATTTTATAATATTCTTTTATAATACAATATCTATAATAATATTTATAAAGTGAGTATAATATAATATTTTATAATATAATATAATAATAGTAGTAATATAATATCATACTAAAACATAATAATAATATGTAGCTCCACATATTGTCTGACAACAGGTAAAAATTTCAGGGGAGTAGATTTTCTTTTAATTTAGAGAATATTTTATAGCAATTATGCTACTGAAAAGTTCCATGTCCAATCTTGAAAAAGAATGAATTTCCCATAACTCACCATCCTCAAAAAGAAGATGGAAAATTATATGTTTGGTGTGTAATAGAAGAAATTTTTATAGTAGATGGGACATTGGAAGAGTTAATCTCAAAGGTAATGTTCAACTCAAGATTCTATAGTAAATGAATGTTAATGCCAAATTGTCTTTTACCACTTTATCACATTTTACTTGTTCAAGTTTCCTATTAATGTTATCTAAAAATATCTTGGGGTAATGAGACATGTTGGAGGGCATGGGGGAATATCCACTTTTGGATCTCTTTCTCTTTCTCTTTGTTTTTTCTATTTCTCACTCTCAAAAAGAAATTAACTGGATAATAGTTGAATGCTAAATAAAATTGTTTCTGGTAACTTGTGTCTAAATACAGAAAATGGCATTAACTTTTTTTCTTTAATATATCTCCTCTATGTACAAGCCATTAAGTGTTTGAAAGAAATGGTAGTTTTCTCCAACTCTTCCTTTTCCCAGGCCAGCCACCTCACTTCCTTTCTGTAATTATAACTATTCATGCTCATTTTTGTGAGTTTAAAATTTATATAATTTTATTGTATATTTTGTTTTGCCTAGAGACAGTTAGGTGATATAGTACATAGAGTGCTAGGCCTGGACTCAGTAAGATCTGCATTTAAACCTGACCTCAGACCTCTAATAGATCTGTGACTCTGAAAAAAAATCACCTAATCTCTTTTTATTTCATTTTCCTTAATTGTAAAATGACAATAATAGAGACCCCACAACTCAGGGTTGTTGTGAGGATTAAATAAATGAGATAATATTTGTAAGGCATTTGGCACAGCATCTGACATATAGTAATCATTTAATAAATTCTTGTTTCAGGGGCAGCTGGGTGGTTCAGTGGATTGAGAGCCAGGTCCAGAGATGGGAGGTCCTGGGTTCAAATTTGACCTCAGAAGCTTCCTAGCTGTGTGACCCTGAACAAATCACTTAACCCCTATTGCCTAGCCCTTACTGTTCTTCTGTCTTAGAATCAATAGGTTTTAAAAATGAATAAATAAATGCTTGCTTGCTTGCTTGCTTGCTTGCTTGCTTGCTTGCTTGCTTCCTTCCTTCCTTCCTTCCTTCCTTCCTTCCTTCCTTCCTTCCTTCCTATCCCTTCCACTTTTTTTGAAGGGAAGTAGAAAGGGAGAGATCAAACTTGTAGCTTGAAGTCAGGACAACATAATTAAGATTTGCTTTAAGATAAACTAGGAAGAAGTCAGTAAACAACAGCCATTCATTTCTTTTTTTTTATGTTTTTATTTATTTATTTAGTTAAATATCTCCTAATTACATTTTTTAAAACATTTATTAATATTCATTTTTAACATGATTCATGCTCCTCCTTTCCCCTTCACTCCCCGCACTCCCCCCACCCATGACCAATGAACATTTCCACTAGTTTTGTCATGTGTCCTTGATCAAGACCAATTTCCAAATTGTTGGTAGTTGCATTGGTGTGGTATAGCCATTCATTTCTGATGGAAACATTGATGAGATGGAAGCTGAGTGAGTAAACTCAAAACAATTTCAGACTTTTAGAAGGGTAGAGGTTTCCTGCTCCTTAAAAAGAAGGACTAGAAGACCAAATATCCATTACAGCTAGGTCTCCTGAAAAGCATGTGCAGTGAGAAGAACTGAGAGATGACAGGAGAGCTGAGACAGAGGAGGAATACAGGATTCTTTAGTTTTGGTAACCCTCTGATAAGAGAAGATGGAGAGGAAGGCGATTGCACTCAGAGGAATGATTTCTGGCTATTGCCAGAATATTCTTTATGGAGCATTCACTATGAAATTATCTATTTAATTCTGTGCTGTATTCCCCATAACAGTGAGACGTTGTCTTTTCAGAGACATCCCCTAGCAAAACAGGTGTCATAAAAGTCTCTTTTTAGGACTTCTGACCTTTTTATGTGAGTCTTACTGTCCTCTCCCTCCTCACCCTTGAGCATCTTATTCTTTCAAGTACTCTACCCTTCCTGTCATCTAAACCTATTCTCAAAGAAGGCCCTGCATTATTTTCTTTCTATATTTATTATGTATATTCATATACACACATACACATTTATATGTACATGCTACCTTTCATGATAGAAAGAAAACTTCTTAAGAGTAAAGATTGTTTCACTATTCATGTTTGTATCTACAGCACCTAGAACAATATCTGACACATAGTAGACCCTTAAGAAATGTGTATTTGATGGATTGTCAGAATCTTTTTAGCTTCAACTCTTTGGACTGAGAGCCTAAGGAACTATTTTTCATCTGCATAGCTACTGCAGATTCCAAATGATAACTCTCCCTGAGTAGTGTCCAAGTAGGTCTATGTGTAGGAAGATTGAACAGATGTCTACAAGAGGTGATTTGTAGGACAACAGGAAGGTCGTGTGCAATAAATATTTCCTCTACCCCAATGACATGTTATCCCATTCTTAGAGGGGCGGGAAGAGAATATCTTCTCTCCTGCTTCCTTTATCCTCCTCTTTCCCACATAGCCTTCACAAGTAGTAGTGAAAACAGACCTCAGTTTTGTTGCTACTCAGAGTGAGAAGTGGGAAATGCCAAATCTGTGACTGTGATTGAATAAAAAGATCAGAAATGATATAATACAAAGGAAAAACAAAACAAAATCTTGGAATTAGAGTTGGAAGTCTTTTGCCCCAGCTTTCCTAGGACTTTTTTGAGCTTAGAAAATCACTTCACCTCTGTAAACCTCATTTCCTCACTGTAAAAGGAAGGCATTGAACTCTGTGATCCTTGAAGTCTCTACCTGAAATCCTAGATCTGTGTTCCTAAATCTTTCTCTGATTTGACCTTCAACTCCATCTGTGACCTTTAGCTAAAGTCCCTTTTGTTTCCCTCTCAATAAAATGCTAGCTAACTGGACTTTTGACCTACTCTAGGGTGATAGATGGCTTAGTATTGCATGAGAACTAATGAGTTAACATTTGCAGAATGCTGGGAGCTATTTGGGTGAATGACATTCTCCAAGCATAAAGGATTGTAATTCATTACCCAGAATGCATACAAATAAAATAAGTGCTTCCTAGAATAGGAAAATTGGAGCAAGAAGTCATGATCTGCCCAGTATGAAAGACAGGTCGGAGATTAATACAATGGATAAACTGTTTTAAAACCAGCAGTTTCACGCTAATGAAAAAGAAGCTCAAAGACTATATTTTGGTCTGGCGGTCACAAGCAGAACTGGAAATGTCAAACCAGTATGATTTACGTCTTGTATTCCTTCTAAGTTTTATTGAATACCCTCCAGGCTATGCAAGCTGGGGTTTCTAGATAGAAAATTATGCTGAAAATAAATATAATGATATGGAGAATACGTAGTTTCTCGTGTCCGTATCATTCTAATAGATATGATATAGAGGCTGCAGTGACAAGAGATTAGGAATGTGATTACATACCTCTAGTGTTTTTTTTTTTACTTGTCTTTTTTTGCCAACTATTGTTAACTCTTTTGTGACACTCCTTTGCCAAATATTCAAACAACTGCACCTATTGGAGCATTCTTACAAATAGATTGCTTTGCCTTATATCACGTTCTTTCATCTTTATATCCCTGCTTCTTGGCAAAGTACTTATCTACTTAATACTATTCAATATATTTTCAGATCTCACTTGTTTGAACAATAGTGAAGACATTTAGAGCTAGAAGGGACCACTAGATGAGGAAACTGGCCCAGAGAGGTTCCTCTATAAATGACCACAGTATCAGAAGCTAGAAGTTGCTATAAAAGGGAGCTTTAACTATCCAGAAGTAGTATCAGAGTGAGAAAGGGACTTTAAAACCAACTAGTTTACCTGCTTTGACTTATAGGTGAGGAAGATGAGGCCCAAGGAGTTTAATTATCTACACGGGTAGTGAGCATCAGATAGCTTTTGAACCAAGATTTTTTAACTCTTTCTGCTATAACAAGTGGCTTGTCCCAGAAGCTTTCGTTCTATCATGAAAGGTAGTATGTATATAAGTATATATATATATATATATATGTGTGTGTGTGTGTGTGTGTGTGTGTGTGTGTGTGTGTGTGTGTGTGTAGCATTACAATGGATGCCATGATTCTCATTGTTCTAGGTGAGGAAAGTGAAACACCAAAGTTAAGCAACTTGTCTATGATCATGTAACTTAGAAAAGCACTCAGGAATAGGACTTGCTTCTCTTGAATTCCTTAACTACAGAAAAAAAAGTCTTCTACCTAGTGTGAAAAGAGTTAGTGTTACATGGTGTTTAGAAATCTGGCTTCAGAAGGAATAAGACTTGGCTTTAAATTCTTCTTCTAATAGATATTAATTGAGTAGTCCTACACAAATCATTTAATCTCTGGTTTAAATACAAAACAAACAAACAAATAACAACAACAAATTTTATTAGGGAACTAGAAGTTCCAAAAGAACCATCACATTTAAACATTTTAAAACACTTTTTGGATGGAAGGTTTTCTCAGATGCCTTTCTCATGTCAACTTTCTGAAACAGACTATGCTGAATATGATTTTTCCTTTTCACAATGTCTCTTGTCATCTCCATAGATTATTGTCATGCTATAACAATATGTTGTTATCAAGAACCACTGAAGTGATAGGACTGCTCTTTTTATATACTATGTGACCCTTATTTCATTGTTGTCAAGAAATCTGAGGTCAATTTTCATTCCTTGCCAATGTGTAGCACTACATCTTACTTCTGTCTACTATTATCTGGAAATAAAAATGCCAAGTTTATTAGGATTGTGCCTAAAATAAGAGTAAATAGGATCCACACTCCTTAAAGCCAAGTGAATGAGCTTTACTATATAGATTTTGAGATTTTTCTTGGCTCCTTGGAAGCATTTACCCTCCCCCCCTCTTATTTCTAGGTTTTCAGTTATATACTGAGGTCAATAGAAAAGTGACCTATGGTTAATGAGATCTTGCTGTAGATTTTTAAAATCCTGATCAAGTGACTTAACCTTTCTTGGCCTCATTTTCTTCCTGTGAAATGAGGGGATTAGATTAGGTGATCTCTTCCTATTTTAAAGTTCCATAATTCTCACTTCTATGATCATGAAAGCAAGGGATCATTTTTCTTATAATTTGTTATTTTTCATTATAAGGAATTCAGTAGCTTCCTGGCTTAACTAAGAAATTCCTGGAATGCTCAAAACGCTTGGATCATCTTGACCCACTAAGACTGGCAGCAACTGCCAAAAGAAGTATTCTTCCTAGGGGACTGTGAGTATCAACTAACCCCTAATTCTATGGCATTTGCCTCCCCTTTATGAGTCAGCACCAGTTTCCTAGGTTAAGACTTTGAACTTCCTTCCCTTAATGCTTGGTTCTGCTAAAACTAGATAATAATCCTATAAAAACCCAACTATTTTGACTGCCCTTTCAGCCAACCCCCAGTTGAACTGACCTGTTACGATTCTCTGTTTGCCCTTTTTTATTGTCTCCCCAATATAACAGACTTAATTTACTTTTTTAGGCTTGTTCCATGTACTTTAATGTTACAAACTTTACTAAAGCTATAATGAGTCATTCTTCCAAATTGCTCATTAAAGGTCTCAATATAGAACCTGATATGTCAAGAAAAACAATGTTTGCACAAAGTCTTACTCAACTCTCAAGATGTGATTTCATGTAAATGTAACTCCACATGTTCAGAATATAAACAATTATTTCATTATTCTTCCACTACTGACATACTGGTTCCTTCTCTTTGGCTTCCCTATTTATGCTAAATTCAAATGTACTACCTTGATTCCAGTCTTCTTGATATAATCTCTAAAGGTATCTTTTATTTTCCCCCCAACCAGTTTACTTTTGCCCAGTGTGATGGGCAAGTTAAACAGGGTGAGCTCTATGTTTTTGCCATTTTGACGACTTTACGCTTCACATTTCATCTCCTTGAAATGCCCAAAATGTACTTGTTTTGAGCAACAGTTTAAAACATCTTTTGTGAAATTTACTTTTTATGATACTTTCCATTTTTCTTCCAATCAGAAATAATCTCCTCTATTTTGTATTCCCTTTACACTTTTCTTAGGACACCTACCACATTTAGTCCTGTTATACAGTTTTGTTTTTTTAGTAATGATTTTACCTACTCTGTTATTATGCTACCTCCTCGAGAGTAGGGGGAATGCCTTATTGTTGTCTTTATCCTGTGCAGTTGTTGTGAGGATTATTTAGGTATTAGTTTATATATAGTTAATGTGGACCTAGCAGGAAGGGCTGGAGAATTCCACATGGAATGGGGAAGCAGGAAGTTGCTTGCACTCTCTGAGGAGGACTCCATGGTGGGAGTTACAGGCAGTAACTGATTCCCTGGGAGACCTCAGAGCTTGTGGAGTTGCACCCTGATTCCCTGGGATCCTGGAGTGTGGTGAAGGTTGGAAGCAGAGAACATCTATCCTGCACAATAGCACTGAGTAGGGAGTGATTTGCAATCTGGTGGACAGCTTGCAGGCTCCTTTCCCTACTCGGCTGCTTTGGACCATCAGTTCTGGAGGAGTTGGTTCCTGGCATCCTGAAAACATCTCTGGACTCTACTGTGAGGATTCCCACTCCAGTACTGTTATTCTCTGGGCCCTGCCTGGCTTAGGTCTTAGTTTAATGTAGTCAAGTCCTTCCCCTGACCCTGTAGTTTGCCCTTAGCTTGTAAGTGTAGAATCCCAATTCCCATCCTTTATTATTGTTTCCCTCAATTCAACTGTTATAAACTTTTACCTTTTGCCTACTGGTTCCATAGGCCCTTGCCTAGGTGGGCTGAGAGACTGCTGGGCCTAACAGCCATTCCTGTTGACAGTTAGCTCCTTGGCATTAACCCTGGTCTCCCTATCCTGTTTGGTC
Organism: Gracilinanus agilis; assembly: GCF_016433145.1. Classification (NCBI taxonomy): domain Eukaryota; kingdom Metazoa; phylum Chordata; class Mammalia; order Didelphimorphia; family Didelphidae; genus Gracilinanus; species Gracilinanus agilis. Next base: position 316,847,818 of record NC_058132.1, on the reverse strand, counting down.
CTGCTCAACTGACATTCCTGTCTCTCTCACCCCAGTGCGAACCCACAAATAATAATAGTTAACATCCCTACAGTGTATAGCACAATGCATGTATATCACAGTGACTTACCCATTTTTCCTTCTTCTCCAGGCTGTACTCTAGGTTTTCTCAACCACAACCCAGAAACCTCTTCATTTTGGTTGCTCACTTCAACATTTGAATTTGTATATTGGAAATATCCTTTGTCTTTGGTCTTCCAGCTCTGATTGGGTGACATGCGCCAGAACCTCTGGGCCAGCTTTTCCCTTCCATCTCCAGCTTATACACTCTCTAAACTTTTTTTTTTAACCCATAATTTCTGTCTCAGTAACAACTCTAAGATGGAAGGGCAAGAGTTAGGCAAATGGGGTTAAGTCACATGGCTAGGAAATATCTGAGGTTCTATTTGAACTCAGGAATTCCCAAATCCAGACCTGGCACTCTGTCCACTGTGCCACCTAGCTACCCTTACTTTAGAATTTCTTGACCCTTTCTCTATAATGCCCCAGGGATATTCATCCACTTTCTGCACCCTACTCCATTCAGTGTCCTTTTATATGTTGTCTTCCCAAAGAAGGTTGCAAGCAATATGTGTAAGCAGTATGACAAACAATACACATTATATGATAATAGATGTACACCTGTATTATATTGCCTGCCTTATGGGGAGTGGTGAGAGATGGAAGAGAGAGGAAAAGAAAAGAATGAGACATAGGTTTTTGTTTTTCTCTCCTTTTTTGGACCTCTCCCAGGGGTTCATTTGGGGCTTGACTTCCTATAACATTTTCCTTTGAGGCTTCAGACATTTTTATTTTTGTATTGCTGTGCTCTTCAAAGCTTGTATTTTGGTCATCTCTCTTGTTGAGCATTAAGCTTTTTCCTCTGTTTTTTTTTTTTGCTGATTTGGGGGTTATTTATCCCCCTTGATTTTGTCTATATGTTAAAGCTAAATTCCATTCTGGTGATGGGGGGAATATAGTCCCTTGCTTCTACTGTGCCTGGGGTTGACTCAGCTGTCTCACTCTCCAGTTGAGCGCTGAGGTGGCCTGGATAGCTTGTTATGTGGAGGTTTGTGGCTATAAAGTCCAGCTGGTTCAAGGGTTCTGCCCAACCCTTCTAAGACTGGACCTTGTTTAGGCCAAGATCCTCCCACTGCTGCTTATGCTAGGTCACACATGGTCTCTGTTCTGGCTGAACTATGTAGGACCACTTTGTCTTTACTGCTTCTTGTATTTTATAGTATTGATTTCTACTCTTACCCTGCTGAGGCTGGACTAAACCAGCTCTTCTTTTTCTTCTGCCATATACATCTGAGTTCAGTTGAGTCATATTCAGTACTTTCTTCTCATACCCCAATGAAATGACTTCTCTTTGATGTCTCTCCACATTATCCTGGGACACAGCATTGTTTCAGCCTTTCTTCTGTTACACTGCTACCCACATATTTGTTTTGAGGCATTTTTATTCTTCTATGGTTGTTTTGAGGACTGTTGGCCAACTTTGAGTGTTTCTTTCTTGGTCATCTTGTCCTGATCTTCCGCTGCTACAGCAACTACTATTGACTCCCTTACTTTTATAAATTGTCTTCCATGATTGAAACACACACACACACACACACACACACACACACACACACACACACTTAATTATTTTTGCCTTTCAATTGTCTTCTCTTCCTCTAAGACCAACTTAAGTTTCCTTCTATTCCAAAAGCTTTTCTTCATAATATTCTGCTCTCATGAGACATAGTTTTTTGAACATAACTAATGCGAGAATTTGTTTCTCTTAGATATGCATATTTATTATAATTTATGACATATTTATAACAAATCATATGTATTATGTTATTGTGTTACATATTATATTGTTATATATGAAAAATTAAAGCCAATGGTAACCCCAACAAAAGAACATAAGATCATCAAGGGCAATTACTCTCTTTATTTCCCCTTCTATTTGTTTTGTTAGAATTAAGCACAAATTGGAGCACTTAAATTCTTATTGACTGATGGAATTAAAAATTCAAAAAATAAATTTTGAATGAATGAATGAAAGTGGATTATTAGTGGTTAATTGCATGTGCCTTGATGGAACATGTCCCTCATCTCTTTATCAGGAATTGTCTGCTGCCTAAAGCATAAATGGTAATCTCTAGCTCTAGTTCAGAGTCTTGTTAAGGTCTTGTCCTTGATATCATTTGATCTCTAATATGTAAGGGCCTAAGCATATGCCAACTTGAATAGGAATAATATACTTTAAGAAAAAAGTAGAGATACTAGAAAGTCATAAGTTGCTCTTGTCTACGGGAAACAGATGGCTCAGTCCAGCCAAGGATGTTTGGACTTTAGATGATCTATTAGCAGATGGGAGAGGCATCTTGGAAAATATCCCTAGATAGGGTCAAATGGTTATATACATCTAATTAAGGGCTAATTTTTATGTGCTCTGAATTGCCTTATATTTTATGATACATAAGCTAAATAAATAACCTTTGTTGAACTTCATGAAGTTATTTGTCAAATTTATCAATTGGTTTATAATTGAAAACCAAGATACCTTTTCTGTCCCTTGAGATTTGTTTAGCAGTTTGAAAGTCTCCATACTATATTTGATATTTGCTTGCATATACATTGATATATGTGCTATTTGCTGCTAAAGAGATCTCTGGAGCCTTATTCTATCCTTTCTCACATCCTCTACTGGTTGAGGACACATATTATTGTTCCCAATTCCTCTTTGATTCTGATGCTTTGGTCTTACCTTTCTGCTCATTCAGTTTTGGAACCACTTACAATTTGGCTCTCTGGAAGCCTTTGCCTTATGAATCTTTTTCCTTCTTT